>NC_133618.1:540518519-540733519 GCF_048593235.1 Sminthopsis crassicaudata
CCCCACCCCAAGCCCCTGCCTCGAGACTCCCCTCCTAAAACTGCCTGGAGCCGATTCCAAAGGGATTTCCTTCCCCACCCTCCCCGCCCCCATCCGGAGAGAAAAGAAGTTAAGGAGCTTTCAATTCCTACCCTAACTGACCAGAAAGCCCTACGCCTTTTACTAATTGTAAACGCGAGTAACCATCCGCCCTTCTATCTGCCAGCCTTTATGAGGGCTCTGCTTTGTGTCAGACTGAAAAGAACCCAACCGCTCGGGCTCGTGTGAAGCATCCCAAGGGAGTTTATGAAAGGCCTGTGGCTCCCCTCCTGGAGTTTACCTTCCACGAGCTCAGTTGTGTAGTACTCTGTATTGTGGGCCAAGTGACTTCATGTGATCACTTCCACCCGGTGAGGTGACCGCAAGTAAACTGTCATCTTTCTTGTGTTGAGAAAAAAACCACTGTAAGAGAGGTTGTGTGACTTACTTGCCTTAGACCAAATATCACTGTCTTAAATGTGAATAATAGTAGATTGGAGGCGGATGTTAATAATCTGCATTATTAACATTTCCCCACTTAAGTCTAGGTAATCAACAAAACTATCAAGCAGTCTCTGAGCTGTGCATACTAAAACAAAAAGGGAATTTTAACTGTGCCAAACCAGTTTGCTCCAGTATACAATTGGCACTCTTTAGAAACATATTTCATTTAAATCTTGTAAGATAGAGAGGGCAGGTCTGTCTCTGAATCTCCCTGTGTCTCTCCCCTCTACAGATACGAAGGTTCAGAAAAAGTAAAAGGCAGTGTTGTGGTGCAGTGTTTTAATCCTGTATCTGCTCCTTCCTAACAGTAGCAATTCTGGCCAAGACCAAGTGTCAGTTTCCTCATCCCCACAATGATCATGTCTCACTGGGTGTAAATTTCTAAATTCTAAGTCACAGGTAGGGAGTGACAGGCCTGCTATTTGAACCCAACTCCTCCGACTCCATCTGTAGTTCATAATACAGTGCCTCTCTTCATGCAACTTTAATACTACTAAAATGTTTTTCTTAGAGTTGCCTTGAAATGTTAAACAAAGTTATATACAACTTTTAATTTAGTATTGAAGGTAAGAAATTTTAGATTGTTAAACTCTTCTTTTTTCCCTTCAGAAGTAGATAATCATACTCCTCTTGTTTTTGCTCAATGAGGCTCCTTTTGGGCAGCCTAAATTGTGTTTTGGTTTGTCTTGATTCTAACAGGTTTTCAGCTAATGTAATTTTTCTATTCAGCATTGGTCACAGATTTGCTATATAACCTTTGACAGATCAGTTAACCTTGCTGAAACTTAGTTTTCTCTTCTGTGAAAAGAAAAGAGTTGAAGCTCTAAAGTTCTTTCCATTTTTAAATCTTTCAGGTTTTTGTTTGCACCTGTATAATAGGTTAAGTACATTCTTTTTGTCAGAGGAAACTAGATCCAGATTCTAGTATAGTAGAAAGAATACTGGATTTGGGATCAGACGATCTAGATTGAAATTCCATCTCTGGCTCTTGTTGTTAAGTCTTGTACAACTTTTCATGACCTCAGTTGGAGTTTTCTTGGTAGAGATACTGCATCGTTTTGCCTTTTCCTTCTCCAGCTAATTTTACAGATGAGAAAACTGAGGCAGAGAAGGTTAAATGAGTTTTCCAGTGTCACCCAGATAGGTAATATCTGAGGCTAGACTCCTGATTCTAAGCCCAGCATTCTATCCACTGGACCATCCAACTGCCCTTATGTCTCTTATCAGTTGGGCCCATAATGTATTCTCTCTCAGTCCCAATTTCTTCACTCTATAATATTAGGGGATTGAATTAGGTTATCTCCTAAATCCCTTTCAGCTCTAAATCTATGGTCTGTTGGTTCTGTTCTGATGGTTGTTCCCTAGATCTATGTAATGTCCAGGCTTGCTGTCTGGAGGTCCTTCAGACAGGCCTTGGTCTTTAGGTGGAGAAGTGATGAAGGCAGGAGAATCACCATGAGGCTGGTCAAAGATAGAATGTCTCTGTTCTACTCCTTGTTAACCCTTATGTACCTTATTGTAATTACATCATTACAGCATACTGATTATGTGTGAACTAGAGAACCATTACATCACCATACTAAGTAGTAAGTATATATGTGAACTAGAGAACAATTATCTCATCAATAACACCTGTTTCATGTATCATTTTGCTTCTATCACTGCTCACTTCTATCAGATATCCAAGGAATAAATACATAACATGCAGAGAAGTTTATATTTATTGCTTAGGTTCAGTTATTTGCTGTCATCCAGAGGAATGATAGTAGACCCTAAATAAAGCTGGTCCTTTACACATTTTACACAGTTATTTGTATGTGTGATTATTAGTATCAAATATTAATACATAACAGATAGTTGTTGACTACTAATATGTACATGAAAATATTGCTGCTTGAATGCTACCCACTAGAATACCTCTAGCCTTTCTCCCTTTCCTTTCCTTTTACTCAGCCCTCTTTACCAACTGAAGCATGACTCCAGAGTCATTCTCTTGATCTTGCATTCCTACTACTCTAGATTTATTTTCTTCTCACTTCTGTAGAGTTCAGCTCTTCACCCCTGCTATCTTTGCAAATTCCACCCATCATTCTAGTTCTGCTCTCTAGAGTTAAATAAAACAGTCTTTAATTCCTCTTCTGTGTACCTTTTACATCCTTGAAGAGAGGATATCTTAGCTTCCAAAATATTTATTCTTTTCTTGGTTTGCCAGTAGATTGTCTTCCATTGTCCCACTAACCATCCCCAACTTCTTAAGTCTAAACAACTTCCCTTGGCTAACACTCTTATATTGTTTCCCCTTATTGTAATATAAGCTTTTTGAGAGTTAAATATTTGTATCTCCAGTTTAACACAGTATTTGTCATATAATAAACATTTAATAAATACTTTGGGCAAGCTTTTCATTTCAGGGAGAACATCCCTGTTTAATTTATTTCTTCCTTATATGGCATGATCTTAACCATCCTGCTTGACTTTCTGAGTATATTCTCTGTTTCTTTGCCAATTTTTACACTGTCCTTTCCTGTGTCAGCCCTTTAGTTAGCTGCAAGCATTTCTCTACCATGCCATGTTAGGCTTATAGCATTGTCCAAATATACTTTAAATATATATAAAATCTAATACAAATGCAAGGTACAGAATGTGTGTGTGTGTGTGTGTGTGTGTGTGTGTGTGTGTGTTTATAAATTTATCACAGACAGACAAGATGGACTTCTGTGTTGTTTGGCTCCCCAGGTTTAGAAAGTTAGTTTGGTAGAGGAAGTCAAGAAGGCCAGAAAGTATGTGAGACCAATTAGTGTTTTAAAAGAAACAAAATTATCTTATTGTATCAGCCTTGTCAGGTAGTGAAGAATAGTCATCACTCTCCTCCGAAGACATAAATGTCTTTCCTTTTTAATATTATAGTCTACTTCACTGGAGGGAAATTATTATACCTGATTTAAATTTGAATATTTTTTATATCTTTTCAGTATTGAAGAACCCAGCAAATGAATCAATTTTCAAAAACTAGATTTAGGTTAGCAAATAAGAATGGGTGACAGGGTTATCTACCTCTCTACAAATTCCTGATACTTCTTTAGAAAACAGGATGTGTTCAAAAGGGTTTTTTTTTGTGTTGCTCCAAGAACCAAATCATGTTTTTAATTGTTCTTATTCATGAACTTAGGGATTGTATCTTGATTATTGGCGGCCACGTGTATAACTTAAGAATTAATAAAAACAGCATAAGAATTTGCCTGATCTTTGTTTGTTCCTGAATACTTGTTAGCATATCCACATAAGATGTTTGCTGTTCTTTTAAAAATGAAAAGTTCTAGCAGCTTTATGGCAAAAGAACCAAATGAATATGAAACTAGATCTCATTACGTTTTCTTCTGAACCTTTTTAATAGACCAATGTATGTTTTTTCATTGTTGTCAATATATGCATACCACTTTTCGTTCTGAATTTTTTTACTTAACATTTCATATATGTGCACACTTTCCTATATCGAAAGAATCTACATTGTTGACATTTAAATGGCTATGTAGTGTTGTGTGGCCCAATTATACTATAGTTTGCTTCGCCTCTGTTCTGGGGGTTTTGCATCATTTTTAGTTTTTTATAAGTACAAAACTTGTTCTTGCTTTTTAACAGAAACATTACTCAAGATCAACTCTTGACTTAAAATTATTTTATTGTTCTTTTTTCCCCCTGAGACAATTGAAGTTAAGTGACTTGCCCAGGGTCACTTAAGTGTTAAGTAGACACTTAAGGTCATATTTGAACTCAGATCACTTGACTTTAGGGCTGGTGCTCTAACCACGGCGCCACCTAGCTGCCCCCTCATTGTACATTTTGTAGTGATTCTGTTATTTTAAATCAGTATTTCCCAAAGTGGGGTCTTTTGGAACTGTTATGATCTACTTAATATGACTAGTAATTTTGGGAGAAAAATTGAATATAAGTAATATTTTCTTCTTGAAAATGTTAAATGTTCAGTATTTACTACATGGAGCTCTTTTGAGAGGATATGAGAATAAACCTAATTTCCAAATTTTCTTTACCTTAAAATTAATTCCATGTGTCCAGATATTCTAAACAAGGGATCAGCGATAAGCAATATTTCTCTCTCTGGCGATAGTTTGCCAACCTCACACCTAATGATCATTTATTAGTTTTGTCAATATATTTCAAACCCAGGAGTGATCTATGGGCAAAATCATTTTAGAATTGCTTCCTTGATTTTTTTTTTAATTTTCTTTTTATCTTTCATTTATCTTCCAATTCTCAGCTTATCCTCTTCTCACAACCCTAGAATATAGGGTTTCCTTCTTTTCCCTTTTGTCTCTGGTAGAAAATAACCTATTTTTCTAAATACAAATAGAATACTTTTTTTTTTCTTGCAGCATTTTCTCATTTATAGCTGTGTGTGCAATTGCCTCTTGGAAATACAGATATTTTCATCATGCCGACAGTAGTGGTGATGGATGTGTCACTCTCTATGACTCGACCTGTCTCTATCGAGGGATCAGAAGAATATCAACGAAAACACCTAGCAGCCCATGGTTTGACTATGTTATTTGAACACATGGCCACCAATTACAAGCTTGAGTTTACAGCCTTGGTGGTTTTTTCTTCACTTTGGGAGTTAATGGTCCCTTTTACAAGAGATTATAACACTCTTCAGGTAAAATTAAGCAGCATGCATTGATTAAGTACTTAAGTATCAGGCATTTTGCTAAGCACTGGTATAGTAAGAAATGAAATATTTTCTATACATTCTATACATTTCTATATATTGAATACACAAGCATTGATATAATATTTTACAGTATACTGGAATTACATAACTATGCAGCAGGTATCTACAAATAGTGGTAGAATAGAATCTTCTGATAGAGCTTAACACTAAAAGCTTGAGCTCTCTGTACCACAATTCTTCTCAATGATTTTGACAGAATTCCCAGGGGGAAAAAATGTAAAAAAAGTAGCCATACCCCACTTCTTTCTGTATTGGCCTCATAATCAAACAGTTCCTTCTTTTCAAACCCCAAGTAAGATATTCTTTTTTTAGGGATTTAGAAATTCTAGGAGTCATGGGGGTATATATATTTTTAAAATTCCAAGTTTAATGTTCCTTATTTTGGCCTAATTATAGTTTATTAAGGATATAATAAGGATATAAACTTGAATAGGCTATTCAAAGTCCCATCAAGTAAAAAGAATGAAAAGTTTTTAAAATTCTCTTTATTAGTAATAATACTAAAAACAATATCTCATATATGTGAGTTTACACACACACACACACACACACACACACACACACACACACACACACACACACATATATATATATGTGTGTGTGTGTGTGTGTGTGTGTGTATTGTACTTTTAAGGTTCACTAAGTTCTTTATATACAATAGATCATTACAACATCCTATGAGAGAGGTAGTCTCCTTATCCCCATTTTATAGATGTAGAAGGTGAGATTAAGTAACTTACCCAGTGAGGCAGGATGGGAACCTGGATCTTCCTGACTTCATAATCCATAGTACTATGTCTAAAAAAGGTTAAAACTTCTCACAATTTATTTTAGAGGATAATTTAATGTTTGAATTAATGGAATCTTAGGAATATAATATTCCTTATGTAAATATTAACATCTTGAATAATTCTTGCTGTTTTTATTGAACTATTTAATACAGTGAAGATTAATAAGTAACTCTTTTATTCAATCAGGAAGCACTGAGTAATATGGATGATTATGATAAAACATGCTTAGAATCTGCATTACTTGGTGTTTGCAATATTGTTCAACAAGAATGGGGTGGCTCAATTCCTTGCCAGGTAAAAATTCCTTTTCTTTTCACTGAATTTAAAATATTAATCAATGAAATATCTGATAAAAGATAGCTTTTATAATTTATATAAACTGCTATATAAAATTTTGTTATATAATTTCTTTTTTTATAGTCTTTGTTACATGATTTCTGTAACCTTAACATGCTTATTGTTGGTATCTGGATTTTAAGAAAGCACTAAGTTGTATATTTAAATGCAGCAAAGTTATGTATGTAATGGAAACTGTACTCTTTGCTATTTTAAATTTAGTACTATTTTATGTAGAACATAAAAATATGCTCCAGTGAAATTTTAGTATCACTTCCTTAGGGTGAAATGTTAATAGCAGACTTAAAATTCTAAACTGTAACACCACACAGAACATGCCTTACTAAATAGGACTAGAAAAGAACCTCTAATTAGTTATTTACCTAGACTTGGATATGGAATTCAAATTGATAATTTAATCTGCTTGCTTATCTGGCTTTCCCTAAAAACTTTCCATTTTAAAATAAGATAGAAATAACAAAGAGGTCTTCTAGAGTCCAGCTCCTTATTCAACTGTAGGTTGTAATCCTATCTGGGGTCTAGTAGCTGAATGTGGGAATTGCAAAATTATGATTTATTTTCAGTAAATATTTGATTTATATATCTCTTTGTATGTCTATGTTCTTGGAGTCACATAAAAATTTCTCTGGAGAAAAGAGGTTGCTGATGAAAAAAATTTAAGAAGCCCTATTCTAAGATGCCTATGGAAGTAGACAAGTTGAAAATTAACAGTCAAAGCTATATATAATTGTGGAAAATTAGAAATAGCCTTAATGTCCAAAAATAGGATAATGATCAGATAAATCATGGAACATTAATATAATGGAATACTATGATATGAAGACTAACAATCAAGAAGACTACAAAGAAATCTGTAAAGATCTTTTTGAAATAATACAAAATGAAAAAAAATAGAACCAAAAGAATGAATAAGGACTAGATATATATGAGGAGAAGTGAATGTTACAAAAATCCTATTGATAAATGGAAACAGTTTTTAAAGTTTAGTTGGTTTTATTCATGTTCAATATTCAATTTTTAATAAAATATTTAATTTTTTAAAGTAACAGTTGATAGCCAGGAAGACCAAAAAAAATTAGATTTGTTCTATTTGTATCCAAAATGGTAAACTCAGATCCTATGAAGTATATTGTTCAAAGGTATTTTGCTGGCCTCTTAACAATACAAATACAGTCTTTTGAGAGACATTAGCTATATGTTTAAATAGGTCATGTTGGAATTGTTTCAGTTATGTACTATAACTTCTTATTTTTATTCCTTCTAAATTGGTATTGATTTTTAGCTTTGCTGTCAAAAGCTGATTGCTTTTAAATATAGTTGATAAAGAAATGATAGCCACATTTGTAGGTTACTAATTTCCTTTTTATTAGAAATCATCAATTTTACTTTTGATGAGGCTATTTAGTACTTGACACGTTGAGCACCTACTGACTTTCTTAGTGAAGGTTTTCATGTTACACAGGTGTGAAGCCTCTGTATACTTTACAAGCCTTTTTATTTCTCATTTTTTAGCCCTGAACCATATTTTCCAACATATGCTTTACTCTCCTCTCCTGTGGGGTCTTAGTAAATTCTTTCTTGAACTCTCTACCTCTTAATCACCTGCAACAGATCTGAGTTAGCATACAAGCTGCATTTTCTTTGTGATAGTCTGAAAATGTTTGCCATAAGCATTGCAGTACCTTGCAATGATGAGGAAATGTCCTATTGAAGGATGTTTCTTGTTGTGTTTAGACACATGATAAAAGTAGTTGAACCAATGCTTTTATTTGTCTCTATGGTGAGAAACCAAACTTCCTTTTTCCTTACCTGCACTTATTTTGTTTTATGCTTCCATTTATAGCAGAAATGTCAAAATCAAAGTGATTCAGTTCCTCTTATAATTAATGTGTATTTAGAATTCCAATACTCATGTTTATAGATGGTAATTAAATCATTATTCTTATCATTCGTGTCCCTTTTTCTAGTATAGTCTTGCAGAATTGGGACCCCATAGACTGAAGACCATTTTGTATTATTTTGTGTTTCATGAGTAAAGATTTCATCAGTTTACTGGTAATAAATAATTATTTTGGTCCTCAAAAAGTCAAGAGTATTACCAGTTTACTCAAAGTAATTCCAGTGTAGTAAAAACATGACAGAGTTAGCAGGCCCCTGATTTAGCCTTGGAGACCATTCCTAGGGTCACCTCCTCCACAGTAGAATAGTACTCTGTGGATAGCCTTGCATATACCAGGAACTTCATAAATAGTTGTTGAATTGTATTGAAATAAGCCTAGGATTGCTTTTAATTCAGACTCAAAACAATTTTGTTGTTTATTAAGAAAATCAGTGTACCAATGGCAATTTTTATTAATAATGCAGTTTAGCATCAACTGTTACTAGACTAGTTTGGTTTAATGTGAGATGTAGGTTACCAAGATTTTAGACAGCTATATATAATATATCTTTGTTATCTGAATGTAGCATACCCTTCCCATTTTGACATCATATATAATATCTCTATCCTACAGCATCTGGCAGATCTGTGTAAAGAATGAAACTTAAAACATTTGGTGCTAATTGGAAGATGTAATTACCTTCTAGTAAATTGATTGTCCCCTTGACAGATTACCCTTTCAGATGTCCCTCCCCTCTTTAGAAGTTGTTCTTTCTTCAAAGTAGCACATGCCATTTTGTTGTAATTTCAAGTTGTTAATAAGCAAATAAGTAATCTTGTACTGATGGTCCATTGTTACCAAATATCCAGTCAAGAAAGACAAAAGCAAGCATGCTGTGTGCAAATAGAGAATACATTCCAAAAATGTGCTATAATTTCACAATACTTAGAAAGTCATGAAGAAATTAATAATTTTTGCAGTTCTCTTCCCCTCTTTACATCTAAGTACATTAACATCTGCAGCTAAAGCTAGATACATTTACAAAGTTTTTATATTAAAAGTGCCAGAAAATATTTTTATGGAGTTTATAGTTTAGATGTATTCATTTTAGGGCAGGGATTGCCAATTTTTCAGTAGAAGTATGTCAGGGGTCTGACCCCTGGATCTGAGAGGAAAGGTATGACTGCTTTAGAATGAAGAAGATGAGCTGATTTTCATGCTGACATTCCCTAAATCAAGAGATAGAAGTTTAGTTTTCAAAATGTAACAAAAAAATTAAAAGGTCAGGAGGTATTGAGTTTAAAAATATTTAGAAGATTTTAATTGCTAAAGCAGCTAAGGAAAAATTAAAACATTGTCAAGTCTTTTTGTGTAACTATATCTTTACTTAAATTATAAATCTTTCCCATCTTTTGTAAATAGGTTGTTCTAGTAACCGATGGATGCCTAGGCATTGGGAGAGGTTCGCTGCGCCACTCGCTAGCTTCTCACACTCAACGAAGTGACAGTAATAGATTTCCTCTGCCTTTCCCTTTTCCATCTAAGTTATACATCATGTGCATGGCAAATTTGGAAGAGGTAAATTCTTCTACCTTAACACTGAACTGGAACTAGTAACTATTATTTGATGGATTCCTAAATACTCTTTAAAATTCTACATTGTTGCTATATTGCCATGAGAATATAGGCTGTTTCTCACAGGAGAAGTTTAGATAATTAATGGTTAAGATGTTCTCTTTTGCAGTAAAGTGTCTCTACTGATAAATAGTATTTCAATTCTGTGCCTAAAGAAATACTGAAAGAAGTAGACTTTGAATCTTAGTTTGAGAAACGTCCCCCTTGTATATGTTTCATTAATAAACATTTCTCAGTTTTTGCATTTACTTCAAGAAGTCGTTTAATGTTTAAAAAATAACAAACCAGAAGTTGTTTTTAAAAATATTTTGAAATTATTGGAGTGCAAATAATGAATAAAAACCAGTTGTTCACCTGAGAGAGTGAAATAGTGATAGTTTAATTTTATGAAATGACTTTCCTATTTTCCTTCAATTAATACTGTTGTTTTTTTTCTTGTTTGTCATAAAATAGCTTGGTTTTCATTATTTATTTTATCATGGCCTTGACCTGAGTGAGCTAATATTTATTTGGCGCTTTCTGCATTTTTAAAGAGAAATTTTCCTGCTTTATAGCTCCAGAGCTCAGATTCCCTAGATTGTCTTGAACAACTCATAGACTTAAACAATGGTGAAGGACAGATTTTTACTATTGATGGTCCCCTGTGCTTGAAGAATGTACAGTCTATGTTTGGGTGAGTCTATGTTTTGAATATAAGAACTTTCTTATAATCTGTCATTATAATTTTGCATTTAGAACCATCTATATTGTTATTTTGAATTGTTCCATTGTATTTCCCTATATTGTCCATTTTAAAGATGTAATGATGAGTATAACTGATATTTTTTAAGTACAAATGAAATGGTAAAGTCTGTGGATATCTCTCCATTCAGCATTTTCAAAGATGAATTTGCTCTTTGGCTTTTTAAAAATAAATTCCTGTGTTAAGAATGTCATGTTTCAATTTCACAAATCAATTGATTAGATTTCAGTTGTGGAATTATCTTAAAGGTAAACTTTTTATACATCTTTAGTGTTTTCAATTACTTTTCAAAATTACTCTAGCACTTAATAATGAATCATCATATTTTAGGAAACTGATAGACCTGGCATATACACCTTTCCATGCTGTTCTCAAATGTGGTCACTTAACATCTGATGTGCAAGTCTTCCCTAGACCAGAACCTTTTATTATAGATGAAGAAATTGATCCTATTCCAAAAGTAATAAATACAGGTAATTTAAAAATATGTATTCTGTATTATTTTTCTCTCCTCTTTTCTACTGAGCTCTTTTCCTCCCTCTTCTAGCCTATTTCTTTGCTCCAGTGTGACACATAATATACAGTAACATACTGTTATTGATCACAGTGTTGTTATCAGAAATTGCTTTGGACAAGAAGTGTCAATGTCTGAGGAACAGCCAGTTTGGAAATTTTTATGTCAAGAATACAGATTAATTTCTTAGGGAAAAGAACATGGGTCTTGAAGTCAGAGGAGCCCTCACTTTGCCAGTTACTACTAGTAAGAGCCACAAATATTAAAATGTGACAGACTTCATCTTTTCTAGATCTCAGTATTCTCATTGTTAAATGAGGTTGGGCTAGAAGATTTCTAAGTGTTTTTCCAGCTTTAAGTAAAAAAAAAAATCAGGCCTAGAGTTAAGAACATCTGAGTTCAAATCCAGCTTTAGACATTTACTAGCTTTGTGTTCCTGGGCAATTAATCTCTGTTTGCTTCAGTTGCTCATCTATAAAATTAGGAAAATAATAATACCTATTCTCCCAGGGTTGCTGTGAGGACCAAATGAGATACTATTTGTAAAGGCACAATGTGTGTGGCATAGAGAAATGCTATATAAATGTTAGCTATTATTGTTATCATTCTTATTGTTAGTGCCCACAATTGAAAGCCATGTTCAGAGACTATTACCCATGTCCAAATGCTGTAAAATCTTTAGGACTGGCATCATTACTGAATCTTAGTGGTGACCCATAGAATTTCAATATAACAATCACGCCATAGGTAAGGTAAAGTGTTAAAAGTCACTATACAGGCTTCAGTTCTGATCCTTCCACCCCTTGGCTTTTCAGTTCATTTCTATGGATCTTGGTTTCTTTTTCTGTGACCGTGAGGGGTCTGAATGAATGAGACATCACAGAAATAGCTCTAGCTATAAAATATATTAGAAGCTCTCGTTCTGCTGCTAGTAACATGCTAAATGAAAATGATGTGTTTTATTATTGTAAACTCTAATTGAAAAATATAAAATGAAAATAATAATAGTTCACATCTGACATGTAATATTTGCAAAGTGCTTTATATTCACTATTTCATTTGAACCTTACTACAGTTTTATAAGGGTGGTGGTCTTATTACCATTTTACAAATGAGGAAACTAAGGCTTATGAATGCTGAAATGTTGTGCCTCTGATTACAAAGTAAATGATTGAGATGGTATCCAAAACAAGGGCTTCTGACTCCATGTTCTGCACACGTCAGCTGTCTCATGATCTCTCAAAAGAACAATGACAAAAATAGGAAAAGGAGATGCCATTTAGCCTTTGAATATGAAACTATCTGAAGTGAAACCTGTGTCAAGTAGAGTTCAAGAGTTTGAGGAAATTAATTTATTTTTGGATTTTCTTTTTTTTTTCCCCAAAGAAATTATCAGGATTTTTTTTTTTTCCTGATGGTCTTTTCTGGTGATAGAAATTCTGGCCAGGATTAGCTATAGCTATAACTGATATTTCAAATCCTATTTATGGTTTCTTCATGGTACATTACATTATAAGTTACTTGTTATGTTGATGATGCATTTCCTCCAAGTATCTTCATTTTTGGTATTGATTATTGTCAGGAGAATTAAGATATTCCTTCAACATCTCTTGTTTTGATGCATTAGAAATATGTCTTTAGTTTTATTTACAGCAAGATTTTGATTTTCATTTAACTTTTCAGTAAATTCAAAGAATTATTTCAGTGTGTATGTATACAGTATAACTACAAAATAGTTTTAAAAAAAACAAATCTAAAACCCTATTCATTCATAAAGTAAAAAGAAAAATTGTAAAACTTTAGCCATTCATAAACCATTTCATCAACTTTTGGCTTTAACTTTAGTTTAGTATTCAAGTTATTGCTTCATTTAAGAATCCATTCTCCTCCCCTTTAAAAAATTAAATAAGTAAATAAACTGCCATCTTCCTCAAAGAAGGTTGATTGGATCTGCTTTGAAGTTATTTGGACCCTCTTTAGTAATCTTCAGTTGGGATATTCCTTGAACTTATGTCTGCAGTTATGATCTCCACTCCATATATTTTTATAGAGAATTTTATCTTCATCTTCTGTGTAATGTAACTTGAATTCATTAGAAGAAAGATATAACTGTTTTCATTTCCTAAGTTTTGTTAATTGATAAGATAACATAAAAAAAAGGAATTTTTAATAACTTTTCCATCTATCTTATCATACTTGAATTCAGCTGAAAAATTATATTATTGAAATTTCCATTTTTATGTTTAAATAAAATAGGAAGATGGTTTAGGGACCTACCTATCATATGAATTAAAATTATGTTGAATCTTTCCTTCCAGATCTGGAAATAGTGGGTTTTATAGATATAGCTGATATTTCAAGCCCCCCAGTTCTGTCTAGGCATCTGGTTCTACCCATTGCTCTTAACAAAGGTGAGTTCTCCTTTTAACTTTGGGGCATGCATGAAAGAACTCATAATCCAAATGTGTTTCATATGGTCCATGAACTTAAAGAGGGGTATTCATTTAGTAGGATTTTGGAGAAGGAGAAATTGTTGCACTAGGTCTTTAAAAAAAAACAAAACTAAAAAATCAGAAAAACAGTATATCATCAGTCAATCATTCTAAGATCCCTTAGAATGCAAGATATTATACGAATTGCTGTGAGGCATTCAAGGATCCTGAATCTCAAGAAGCTCTCTGTTTAAATGAAGATTAAAACATAATTGAAAAACTCAAGCATTCTATAAGTCCCATTGCCTACCACACACATATTATGGTTCCCTCTGGCTTGAGTGGACTTTGGGAGTGTCTGTGATCAAAACATTCCTTATTCAACCTATTGATGAGCTTCCCAAATTTATCTAGGCTGGACCTCAGGCAACATATGATCACTAGCCTTTACCTAGGGTCATTCCAGCTTCGTGCCAGACCTACCTAAACTTGTATTCTGCTGCCGTAGCCTTCAAAAACCTAGGGTCATCTGCATGGCACACTGAGACTGCAGAGTAGAATTTTTCTTTGTTGGTTCCTCTCCTTTTTAAAGTATCCTTTTGAAAACTCAATTTTATATTCTTTAGATTTTGCATAGTAGTGTTTATATTTAAATTGATTAATTTCTGTATAAAAAATAACTTTTCATTCCCTCTGAGTTTCCATCAGGATTCTTTGTCTATTCATTTACCTTCAGATTTCCTCTTAAGTACTCATAGTTATGATTAGTTTGTGCGCTTGGTTCTGCATTTTTGTTTATGTATCATTTTAGAAAGGTTTTCATTTTCTTTGCATTCCTCATAATATTCCTGAATATTAATTATATTATGGTATTCCATACATTTTAATAACAATTTATGTTACCATTTTCCTCTGGTTGGTCATTTAGTTTTATTCCAGCTTTTTGCAACTACATGTAACAGAAAGCTCTTTTATTGAAAAAAAATTCTTTTGGTATAATGTTGTATATTTGGTATATTCCATAATTGGAATTAGCATATTTTTGTAATTTTTAAAAATCTTGCCAAATTGCTCTTCAGAAAGATTTCATAAATGTATAATTGCATGACAAAATCATCTTCCTCTGATTTTTTAAGGAATTTGTATTTGAACTTTGTCTGACCAATTTCCCTCTTTGTTTTTGCATAGAAGGTGATGAGGTAGGTACAGGCATCACTGATGACAATGAAGATGAAAATTCAGCTAATCAGATTGCTGGTAAAATACCCAACTTTTGTGTTCTGCTCCATGGCAGCCTCAAAGTAGAAGGAATGGTAGCCATTGTTCAATTAGGGTAAGCATCTTTAGAGTCTATCTTTTTTTTTTTTTTTTTTTTTTTTAAAGGGTCCATCTATAGGTTATTCTTGTCTTAGAAATTCTGATTCAGGAAGGAGATGCTTCTCAGAATTGAAGGAAATATGGTTTATTCTATGTATTATGTATTTATATGTTCACTGTACATGGATATACACATATATTTATACATACATGCATATGCTTATTATATATGTATATACATATTAGTGACAAGTTCTCATTCTAGAAGAATCTAAGAGTAGGGAAAATATTTCTATATAGATATGTATTACGTATATATGTCTGTTGATATATATATATATATATATATATATATATATATATATATATATATATATATATATATATACATGTTAAAAATATATAGCATATAGATAAACATTTATAGTTATATATATATGCATATCTCTCATTATATGTCTAATATATAGATGACAGAAGACAATCAGAATGCTATAACTCTAGGTCTCTTCTAGAAATGGTTCTGCCCACAGGAAACATTTTGCAGACTGAGGACTTTATATCAATGTTGTAACTGACTTTTTAGACAAAAAAATGAGTATAGACTTGTTAATTTTGGGTTTGGGGATAAGCAAGTTTGAGTTTGGATTGGTTAGCTTTGATGTTTCTCTGGTCTTGCCTCTTTTTCACACAGTCCTGAGTGGCATGGAATGCTATACTCTCAAGCTGACAGCAAGAAGAAATCAAATCTCATGATGTCTCTCTTTGAACCTGGTCCAGAACCTCTCCCTTGGTTGGGGAAAATGGCACAACTGGGGCCAATTTCAGGTACAACTTTTATAAGGTCTTACTTAGTCCTCTGCTTTCCTTCTATTATTTTAGAAGAAGTTCTTTGGTTACCATATCCATTCCTTAAGGAAGACTGTGAACTCCCGCCTTTGTTCACTGTATATTTGAATGTGGAATAAGCTATTCAGATTTATTTTAGTAAGATATAGGAAAGCTGACTTTAAAAAAAAAGTAAAAGTTCATTTTTGAACTTAGCCCATTAATGAGCTATTTAAAACTCTACTAATTTTGCAAAATAGTCACAAAATCTCAAAATAAATCACAAATTATTACAAAGTAAAGATTCACAAGATTCTTAAGTTCACAAAAAAATCCTTGGGAGTATGTGAATTCAAGAGTTTTGAAGTAGGATTTCTTATCTCCAAATTTCTCTCCATTTTTTTTTAAATTTATTAATTTTAAAATTATAACATTTTTTTGACAGTACATATACATAGGTAATTTTTTACAACATTATCCCTTGTACTCCCTTCTGTTCCAAATTTTTCCCTTCCTTCCCTCCACCCCCCTCCCCTAGATGGCAGGCATTCCCATACACATTAAATATGTTCTAGTACATCCTAGGTACAATATATATGTGCAGAACCGAATTTTGTTGTTGTTGCAAAGGAAGAATTGGATTCGGAAGGTAAAAATAACCTGGGGAGAAATAAGTTTACACTCATTTCCCAGTGTTCTTTCTCTGGGTGTAGCTGATTATGTCCATCATTGATCAATTGGAATTGGATTAGCTCTTCTCTGTGTTGAAGATATCCACTTCCATCAGAATACATCCTCATACAGTATCATTGTTGAAGTGTATAATGATTTCCTAGTTCTCCTAATTTCGTTCAGCATCAGTTGATGTAAGTCTTTTCAAGCCTCTCTGTATTCATCCTTCTGGTCTTTTCTTACAGAGCAATAATATTCCATAACATTCATATACCATAATTTATCCAACCATTCTCCAATTGATGGGCATCCATTCATTTTCCAGTTTCTAGCCAGTACAAAAAGGGCTGCCACAAACATTTTCTCTCCATTTATTTCAGTAATTTATTTAGCACATGATGTTTCCTTAACATGTTAATAGGTATTTGGGGGATATAGAAGAAATATAATTTACTATATCTAACCTTACTGAGTTTATAGTATCATTGGATAGACAAGACATGCATTCTTAGCCTAATATATTGTTATCTTTCTGGCTTTGGGGAAAAGAAACCATTTGTCACCCTCACCGTAAAGAATGAATCATTAAATGAAGGTAGCCAAAAGATACACAGGTATTCAAATGGTATTAGACATATCCTGTTCCATGTCCCAGGATTACCAATATTGGCAGAAAAACCTAAACAAAAGGGGCTTGCGTTGTTTGAAGTAACAAAGTAAATTCAGTGATCCAAATCTCCTTTGTTGTCTTATGAGAGGAAGAAGTGTTCATGATGCTGATAACAACATCTAATTACTCCTTATTTCAGTGCTAATTTGTTAGCCTCTAGGCTTTACCATTGCCATATTTACCTCATGTTACAGCAGTAAATGGCATGTAAAGGAATCTAGTATAGTGAGGGGAAGTTGGCTACACACACATACATACATACACAGAGTCATTATGTAAGACAGAAAACCTGAGTTTCTTATACCATCCATTATGTGGAAAATGAATTCTTAGACTTCTTGGATCAGCATAGTTTCTGGTTAAATTTGCTCTCAACTTAACTCAGAAAAACCTACAAACTTTAAGTCCTGTTACACAGACCATTGCATTAAAAAAAAAAACATTAAGACAACATAAGACAGTAAGTAATCACAAGTACCAAAATATATACTGTGGCATTAAGTACTATATGATAATGAGAGTTATATAGGTGGAATCTGACCTCCCTAGAAAGGAATGTTTATATTGGCCAGAAATTAAAATTGCGTTACATAGTTAGCATGAGTATAAATGGAAGAACATTGAGTTAAGATTTTAGAAGGCCATGAATATGGGGGTAAAGAACTTGCCTCGTACCCCTATGTTGTAATTAATAAAACACTTGGACCAGGAGGCTGGTGCCCTTTAATAATACTTCCATTTATGCAAATAATGGCTCTTAAGAGTCTTTAGGGGCAATGTTTGAAAATGCCACAAGATGGAGATATTTCTCTGTTATGGGATAGAACTTGAAACAAGGTGCTAAGTCACTGATAGAGACAATGCTTATGTACTTAGTTTACACCTTTAAAGGAGTTCACATATTAGTTCACACCTTTAGAGAGCTTTATATAAGGAGAAGGACAAGCCTACTTTTGGACTTCTGGGAGATTAACAAGTCAGAAGCCCACAATCCCAGTCTTGGAGGCAGAGAAGATTCATTCCAACTTCCACCTTTGTGCTGGATGGAGACATTGGGAAGACAGGAGACTGAAGCTATAAGTGATAAAGGACTAGCTGCAAGAGTTCTTGGGACCAAGGAGAGAGATAGGCCTCTAAGAAAGCTAACCGAGCCCCAGGAAGAGATTCAAGACTTGGAAAGAGAAAATAAAGGATCTGGACTTTAACTCCTGGCTGCATTTGGGGTGATTATTGAAGTGAACTGAAACAAAAGCTGCTCCCAGAAGCTTCCCAAGAAACCTATTCCCAGAAAATATTATACTTTAGAGAAGAGAACATTACATTTCTCCATTTAGTCTTTCTTCCTCTGCTTTTCTTTTTGTCATTTTCTTTATATCTCTTGCTCATTTTTGTAGTCATATGTTCCTTATTCTTAAGTTTTAAATGAGTAGAGTGAATTTCTAATTCTTTCTTAAAACAAAATGGACAACAAATCAAACCACAAAACAAATAAGAAAGAAATTTAAAAAGTAAATAGAACATTAGAAAAACTAGGTATGATAGACCTTTGGAGAAAACTGAATGGCAATAGAAAGGAATATACTTTCTCCTCAGCAGTTCATGGATCCTGTACAAAAAATTGACCATATATTAGGACATAAAGATCTCAAAATTAAATGTAGGAAGGCAGAAATAATAAATGCCTTCTTCTCAGATCACAGTGCAATAAAAGCTACATTCAGTAAGAAGTTAGGGGTAAATAGACCAAAAAGTATTTGGAAACTGAATAATCTCATCTTAAAGAATGACTGGGTGAAAGAGCAAATTATAGAAACAATAATTTCACCCAAGATAATGACAATGATGAGACATCATACCAAAATCTGTGGGATACAGCAAAAGCGGTAATAAGGGGAAATTTTATATCTTTAGAGGCTTATTTGAAGAAAATAGAGAAAGAGAAGATTAACGAATTGGGCTTGCAACTTAAAAAGCTAGAAAAAGACCAAATTAAAAACCCCCAACCAAAAATTAAACTGGAAATACAAAAATTAAAAGGAGAAATCAGTAATATTGAAAGTAAAAAAACTATTGAATTAATAAATAAAACCAAGAGTTGGTTTTATGAAAAAGCTAATAAAATAGATAAACCTTTGGTAAATCTGATCAGAAAAAAGAAAGAGGAAAATCAGATTGTTAGTCTTACAAATGAAAAGGGGGATCTTTCCACCAATGAAGAGGAAATTAGAGAAATAATGAGTTACTTTGCGCAACTTTATGCCAATAAATTTGATAACTTAAGTGAAATGGATGACTTCCTCCAAAAATATAGGCTTCCTAGATTAACAGAGGAGGAGATAAATTGCTTAAATAGTCCCATTTCAGAAAAAGAAATAGAACAAGCTATTAATCAACTCCCCAGGAAAAAATCCCCAGGACCAGATGGATTTACATGTGAATTCTACCAAACATTTAAAAGAACAATTAGCCCCAATGCTATATAAACTATTCGAAAAAATAGGGGATGAAGGAGTCCTACCAAACTCCTTTTATGACACAGACATGGTACTGATACCTAAACTAGGTCGATCGAAAACTGAGAAAAAAATTATAGACCAATTTCCTTAATGAATATTGATGCTAAAATCTTAAATAAAATATTAGCAAAAAGACTTCAGAAAATCATCCCCAGGATAATACACTATGATCAAGTAGGATTTATACCAGGAATGCAAGGCTGATTTAATATTAGGAAAACTATTAGTATAATTGACCATATTAATAATCAAATTAATAAAAACCATATGATCATCTCAATAGATGCAGAAAAAGCATTTGACAACATCCAACATCCATTCCTACTAAAAACTCTTGAGAGTATAGGAATAAATGGACTATTCCATAGAATAATCAGGAGCATATATTTACGACCGTCAGTAAGCATAATATGCAATAGAAATAAACTGCAACCTTTCCCAGTAAGATCAGGAGTGAAACAAGGTTGCCCACTATCACCATTACTATTCAATATAGTACTAGAAATGCTAGCCTCGGCAATAAGAGCCGAGAAAGAGATTCAAGGAATTAGAGTAGGAAATGAGGAAATCAAACTATCACTCTTTGCAGATGACATGATGGTATACTTAGAGAACCCCAAAGACTCTGCTAAAAAGCTTTTAGAAATAATTCAGAATTTATCACCAACAAAATGCAACAGCAAGAGATACAAAGAGAAATTCCAAACAAATGTTGAGAGTATAAAGTATTTGGGAATCCATCTACCAAAGAATAGTCAGGAATTATATGAGAAAAATTACAAAACACTTGCCACAAAAATAAAGTCAGATTTAAATAATTGGAAAGACATTCAGTGCTCTTGGATAGGCCGAGCGAATATAATAAAGGTGACAATACTCCCCAAACTAATCGATTTATTTAGTGCTATACCAATCAGACTCCTAAGAAACTATTTTAATGACCTAGAAAAAATAACAACAAAATTCATATGGAAGAATAAAAGGTCGAGAATTGCAAGGGAACTAATGAAAAAAAACTCAGAGGAAGGTGGTCTAGGTGTACCTGATCTAAAGCTATATTATATAGCAGCAGTCACCAAAACCATTTGGTATTGGCTAAGAAATAGACCGGTAGATCAGTGGAACAGATTAGATACAAAGGACAAAAAAAGGTACATCTATAGCAATCTAATCTTTGACAAACCCAAAGATACCAACATTAGGGATAAAAATTCATTATTTGGAAAAAACTGTTGGGAAAACTGGAAATTAGTCTGGCAGAAATTAGATATGGATCCACACTTAGCACCATAAACCAAGATAAGATCAAAATGGGTCCATGACTTAGGCATAAAGAATGAGATAATAAATAGATTAGAGGAACAGAGGATAGTCTACCTCTCAGACCTGTGGAGGAGGAAGGAATTTATGACCAGAGGAGAACTAGAGATCATTATTGATCACAAAATAGAAGATTTTGATTACATCAAAGTAAAAAGTTTCTGTACAAACAATACTAATGCAAACAAGATTAGAAGGGAAGTAACAAATTGGGAAAATATTTTTAAAGTTAAAGGTTCTGACAAAGGTCTCATTTCCAAAATATATAGAGAACTGACCCTAATTTATAAGAAATCAAACCATTCTCCAATTGATAAATGGTCAAAGGATATGAACAGACAATTCTCAGATGATGAAATTGAAACTATATCCACTCATATGAAAGAGTGTTCCAAATCACTACTGATTAGAGAAATGCAAATTAAGACAACTCTGAGATAGCACTATACACCTGTCAGATTGACTAAGATGACAGGAACAGATAATGATGAATGTTGGAGGGGATGTGGGAAAACTGGGACACTGATGCATTGTTGGTGGAGTTGTGAAAGAATCCAGCCATTCTGGAGAACAATTTAAAAGTTATCAAATTGTGCATACCCTTTGACCCAGCCATACTACTACTGGGCTTATATCCCAAAGAATTACTAAAGAAGGGAAAGGGACCTGTATGTGCCAAAATGTTTGTGGCAGCTCTTTTTGTTGTAGCTAGAAACTGGAAGTCGAATGGATGCCCATCAATTGGAGAATGGTTGGGTAAATTATGGTATATGAAGATTATGGAACACTATTGCTCTGTAAGAAATGACCAGCAGGAGGAATACAGAGAAGCTTGAAGAGACTTACATCAACTGATGCTGAATGAAATGAGCAGGACCAGAAGATCGCTGTACACTTCAATGCTGTATGAAGATATATTCTGATGGAAGTGGATATCTTCAACATAAAGAAGGTCCAACTCACTTCCAGTTGATCAATGATGGACAGAAATAACTACACCCAGAGAAGGAACACTGGGAAGTGAATGTAAATTGTTAGAACTACTGTCTATCTACCAGGTTACTTATACCTTCGGAATCTAATACTTAATGTGCAACAAGAAAATGGTATTTACACACATATATTGTATCTAGGTTTTATTGTAACACATGTAAAATATATGGGATTGCCTGTCATCGGGGGGAGGGAATGGAGGAGGTGGGGATAATTTGGAAAAATGAATACAAGTGATAATATTATAAAAAAAAATTACTCATGCATATATACTGTGAAAAAAAAGTTCTAAATAAAAAAAAAAAGAAACAGAGGGGGAGGGAAGTGACTCCTAAGACATGGGTTTATAAGTAAAATTCATTTTAAAAATAATTAAAATATATACAAAAAAAAAATGGACAATCTCTTTTTTGCTTATGTGAACCTCACTTTATTTTTCCTTTGGGTTAGTGACCTAAGATAGTAGTCTTCCATAAAAAAGATTCCCAAGCCCTGTTACAATTAATGAAAAACTATTGGAATTTTTTTTTATAGAAAATTGACCTAATATAAGATTGTGAGTACTTTAGTTATAATATAAACTTAATTTTTCCAATCTTTTTTTTTGTTGTTGTTGTTAGATTATACATACTTATTAGAAATTTAACTTCATATTTGGAGAAATGGATTTAATTCCCTCTAGATTTAAATGTTATTTTCTTGATCTAAGCTTGTTAGAGAGCATTATTTTTAGAAAGCCTCATTTTCTTTAAGATGCTAAAGAAAATCCTTATGGTGAAGATGATAACAAGAGTCCTTTCCCCTTGCAACCTAAAAACAAGCGCAGCTATGCCCAGAATGTGACTGTGTGGATTAAGCCAAGTGGTTTACAGGTAAATCATTTTCTTTGCTTTGTCATTGATGATTGGAGCTGTGATTCAGAAGTTGCCATATTTTAGGATGTGTGGTGGTAGAGCTACTGCTCAAACATCTGTAATTTTTACCCATTGCAGCACATTTTCTTTGTTTCTTCAAAATAAGCAAAATCAGGGGAGGCTATAGGATCCAGAAGAGAATTTTTGCTCATCCTTTGGCTTCTCCTTCTATCTTTTTAAAAAATTCTCCTTTCTGGCCTAGTCAGTTCCCAGCCATATGCCTATGAGTCTCCTTCAAAAGAAGGCAATGAACTCATGAAAGGAAAGTATGTACAGAACTTTGAAATTTCAGAAATGTGGCTGTAATTACCAAACCAAAAAGAAAACCACAGCTATCCTTACCACAGATGTACCTGGATAATTTTTAGACTTTTAAAAAGTTTTATGTGTTTCTTTTTCATGAGATCTTTGCAGATTGGCCTGCCTCCCAAGAGTATGTGTGAGTGCTTCATGTTCATTTATAAAGCCCCTAGAGAAAAAAGAACTATTCCCTAAAAAAAAAAAAAGGCATTTTTAAAAAATAAAAATAGAAATAAAATCAATGAGGAATCCCCTCGCTGGAAGACCTATTAAGTGAAATTCTTTTATTTTATTAAATTTTTATTTAATTCACTCTTTTCCACTCCTCTCCCTACCTGATTAATAACAAGTTTTTTCATTCTTAAATAGACAGATGTTCAAAAGATTTTAAGGAATGCAAGAAAACTGCCTGAAAAAACACAAACATTCTATAAGGTGAGAATGATGGGATTAGGTACTTTGGGCTAGATTAAATGAACATGTTCCTGCTACATATGATTGGTTAATAATAAGCTATTAAGGCAGTTGGATACCTAGTTTATCTGCCTTTAGATAGGAATTCTTGTCAATAATTATTTCCATCTAGGATGAGATACCTCTAAATGTTTATAAACTTATATCAGATTTGACTCTCATAGGACTGTAACTAACTCAAAACTTTTATTTTCTGAAATATGGTATCTGGGTTTATTTATTTATTGTTTTTAGGTTTTTAGCTTGAATGTATTTGAAATTGTTACTTCTCTCATATTTAAAAGATTCAAGAAGCCATAAGAGAAAAACAAAATAATAGTAATATTGTTAATAAAATATCATATGACTTTTAAAAGTGGAGAAATACATTTCATAAACAATAAATAACATGAAATAAAGTATTTGGCCTAAAGTTGCAACTGTTTGAATACCATCCACATGGAAGTTGAATTTTAGTTTCTCTATTACAAAACTATTGTTACTTATTTGCAGGTAGAAAACAAATTTAGAAATTGGAATTCCATAATGTAGTTGGAGAGATAATTTAAACTTCTAAAACTTGGATATTTGTGGTCTTTGCACTACTTTTGAAAATCCTAAGGCACTTTTCATTTTTAAAAAAAAATTTCAGTAGTATTTTATTTTTCCAAAAACATGTAAATATAGTTTCCAACATTCATTTTTGTAAAACTTTTGTGTTCTAAATTTTTTACCCTCCCTCATCTCTCTCCTCTCCCCAAGACAACAAGCAATCTGATATAAGTTAAATATGTGCAATCCTTTTAAACATATTTCTTTATTTTTTTGTTATGCAAGAAAAATCAGACCAAAAGGGGGGGAGACCATGAAAAACAAACAAACAAAAAAGTGAAAATACTATGCTTCAATCCATAATTAGTCTCCATCTTCTCTTTAGACATGATGGCATTTTTCCTTCCAAGTGTATTGGAATTGCCTTGAATTAGCTCAAAACTTTTAAAACAATTATCATTGCCTTTTTTTATGCTAGTCATTTCCCGGCATAGAGTCCTCCTTGTAACAAAGAAAAACACTTAAGCAAAACTGAGCAACACAATAACCATTAATGATAGGTATATGCTATATTGTGCATCTATAGTCCCCCACTTTTTCATTAAGGGGAGTGTATTTCATCATTAGTCATTGAATTTGATCCAGATTCACATGTTTTGTATTGTATTCATTTATAATATCATAGTCATTCTGAATAGTATGGTCCAGGTTGTGTTTTCTTTACTCTGTACCACTCCACATAAATCTTACACTTTTCTATGAATTCCTCATATTTGTTGTCTTATTGCCTATTTTGTTAAATTTCTGTCACTGTTTGTTCAGCCAGTCTCCTTTCCCCACCTCATTGAAACCCCAAACTTTTCAACAGTTTTACCAGAATTACTTCCCAAAACTACTTATGAAAAATAAATATTTATAAATTGGCTTAGAGATAGCGTTAGGGTCATCAGAAATAGTAAAGATCCAAAGAACGAAATTTTAATGGCCTGTGATTCCATTGTCATTCCAGAATATAAGTGAAATTCATTTAAAGAGCATCACAGAATAGCCTATTGATGCCATGTCTAAATGTTCTAAGTATGATCTCTTGATTTCAGAACACAATCCAGATTTTCTGCCTGAGAGTACTCCTGTGTGCCATACCTCTCATTAGCAAGGCTTTAATATCTTTGTGCACTCTCAGCTTTGGCTCAGAATTTCCAAAATATGTTAACAGTCCAAAACTAGTCTAATGGACAGCATAACTGGAGTTGATTTTATTTCCATCAGATATTCTATTCAAAGGAACCTTATCACTATTAGGCTTTTTACACTCACCAGCATGGACACAGCAAATAAAAAATACTGGCAAATGCATTCTAAAACTTTTGAAAATAGATTTCTTCTGAGCACAGATGGACCTTTAAATACTAGTTGTTTTTGTTTTCTCACTACCTGTGTGACCATTTCTCAGGCCTCTTTTGCTGGCTTATCATCCATAACACTTGGGTTTTTTCTTTCATTTATTTATTTATATTAATTTTATAATTATAAAATTTTTTGACAGTATATATGCATGAGTAATTTTTTAAAATAACATTATCCCTTGTATTCGTTTTTCAAAAATTTCCCTTCCCTCCCTCTACCTCCTCCCCTAGATGACAGGCGATCCCATACACATTACATGTGTTACAGTATATCTTAGATACAATATATGTGTGTAAAACCGAATTTCTTGTTGCACGCTAAGAATTGGATTCCGAAGGTATAAGTAACCTGGGTAGAAAGACAATAGTGCAAACAGTTTATACTCAACAATTAACACTTGGGTTTTTTTTTCTAAAGCACTGTCCTCTGATCCCTCTTCTCTCTCTGCACTCCCCTTCAATAATCTTAGTCAGGTTAAATGTTCATTTTTGTGCAGATGATTCTTAGAGATCAATTTATCTAGTCCTAATTTCTCCCTTGAGCAGTATCTCTCATTGCCTATGAGACATTTCAAGCTGGTGGATATCCTAGAGACATTTTAAACTCACTATGTTCAAAAGAAAAATTATCACTTTTCTTACCAAAGTGATAACTATTTCCTTAAAAACAAGTGTGATTCTCCTATACCTCTAATGCACTCCCATCTTATCTCTACCTCATAGAATTACAGTCTTCCTTCAAGGCTCAATTCAAGCACAACTTAACCTGGAGACTTTCTTGATCTCCCAAACTGCTAGAATTCTGCCTCCCAAACTACCTTGTAGCTCACTACTTTGTTATTCTCTTCATATTTATTCTGTAGGTGCACATATGTATTTATGTCCCCAGTATATAACACAGTTGGTTTTTAACAAATATTTTTTTCTTTTAATGAAATGACTCATTCCAAAATATTTAATTTGCATTTTGTTTCAGGAGCTAAACCGTTTACGGAAGGCTGCCCTGGCATTTGGCTTCCTGGATCTCTTGAAAGGAGTAGCTGACATGCTAGAAAGGGAATGCACCCTTCTCCCTGACACAGCCCACCCTGATGCTGCATTCCAGTTATCCCATGCTGCTAGGCAACTCAAATTGGCCAGTACTGGCACCTCTGATTATGCAGCTTATGATCACAATATTACCCCACTTCAGACAGACTTTTCTGGAAGCAGTACTGAAAGAATGTGAAGTTGGCTTGTTTGGGAAACATTTCCTTTAAAAAGAGATTTTCAAAGTGGGGAGTCAAGAGATGAAAACCTATCCACATTAGGTTGGAATCACTAAGCTGAGTCTAAAGAAATCTCCAAAAAAATTCTTAGAAGTACTTAGCTTCTTAGCTTCCATGTTGGAGAGAAGTTGAGTGTCAAAGGCCCTGGCTTCTGAAGGACAGTGGTTGTTTCTGCTATGCAAATTTCCCAGGCAGCTTTGGCTGGGAGTAGAGCTCTCTCTATCCATGAGCAGGTGTATCATCAGTAGGAGCTCTCCCCTCTCTGATCTTCAGAAAGGTGTTTACTCTCCTGCTTTAAAAGCCAACCAGCAAAAGGACAAGGGTATTCTCTAATATCTGCACTTGGAATGAACAATTCAGGCAACCAAGAGATTGCCCTTGTTAGAACAACTTAAACAAAATGGAGATACTGATACTGTTTAAGATGCAGTTTTAAACAATGACCAGATATCTAATACATATAAAACTGATTGGGGCTTCTTTTTTTTTTTTAAGTTTTAAGGTAAATGAACAATAAAATACTTGATTTTACAAAATGGCTTCACTTGGAGATTTAACATTTCAGATTTTGTTTTCCAACCTATTAACTGTTATCAGTATTTAAGACAATCTGTAGGTTTTTAAGAATTTGCTGAAACAGCACAGGTTTAGAACATGTTCCTTGAGTTCCACTTTGGGTTAAACTGCTGTGCAAAGGATTATTACCTTCTACATCACTGCATAGGCCAAAGCTCAGTCAAAATCAAGTTCTGGCACACACACACAAAAAAAATCTTAAGGAATAAGTATGTGACTTTTAAGATAAAACTGAATTGAGAATGAGATCTGCATTCTAGTCCTAGCTGTATCACAAACTAGCTAGAACCAAGCAGAATCTCCCATTCTTCTGCACCTCAGCCAATCTACAAAATCGAGAGGACTGCACTTAAGGGGTTCTTGACCTTGTCATGGCTCACCTCTCACAATAATGCCTTTAAATGCATAAAATAAAATGTGTAGGAGAAAAAAGGAAACTAACTTTTTTTTGAAGTTTTCAAAACAAAAAACTTTTAAACCAAAGAGGAATCTTGGACTAGATGATCTTTCTAGTCTTCCAGCTATTCCAAAAACTGCCATTCAAAGCCTCTGAAATTGCAGACAAGCGACATTTCCCATGCTTGCCTGTCTTTCTTAGCTTCCTATGGCAGGGATATTGTGCCCAATATGGGAGAATGTGTTAGATGAAAGTTTAATGAAAATAAAAGGGTGAGTCCACCTGAATCTGCCACAGAAGTACTCCATACTAAGGTAAAATCTGATACTCCTATCTTCAAGATTCCGAATAAAGCACCACAAAAATCTAAGGTTTTGATTGTAAATGTTTTAATAGAAATCCACCATCTTTTGCCTCTTCTGAGACAATATAATATGATCCGTGACAATCACAAAGAATACAAGTTTTTTTCCTTGAGAGTGCAGGCCACTTGACTGCCAAGCTGAAATTCCTGATTTCATAAGAATTCAAGTTGAAAGAACATGTCAGGAGTCAGTATGAACAAGTTGTGTTGATGAAAAGTTGCAGGCATGCAAAACATTGTCCTACCAAAGAATAAATTAAAAGAGGGGAAAATGCCTTCCTTATGCTAATTAGGTGTTTGATATCAAGCCAAGATTTCTTTTTCCTTAGGCTCACAGCTCCTGTTACTAGAAAGGATAAGTCATTATGTGAACCCCAGCAAGAACAATGGGTTGTGTTCCAGGACAGATGAAGGATCCATTTATGACTTGAATGCTTTATTTCAAATGTTTTTTCTAACAGACTTTATACATGGCATACTCAAAATGCAGTGGGGAGAAGCCCTATTAATCTTTAAAACAAGTGATCTTTTTTCTTTTAAATTCCTTCTACCCCTGCTAGGATGTTTCCTTCCAGAATCTCTTAGTGACACTAGCTAGCAGACTGCCAAATTCCCAGCTTTGTTTTCCCAATTATGCTACAATGGTAAGTGAAAAAATCAGTTTAAACTACTAGAATGAAGGCAGCTATGGTCCTCCAAAAAAATGCTTTTCCCATTATCCTTTTACAAATAGACAACCGATGGACTCTGTGCACTGAGGATAGATAACCCAATATCTTATGTTTGTGCACTGCCTTAAGTTTACTTTGTTTATCCTAATGATGTGAATTTTAAGAATTATTTAACTTCAGCAGAAGTTTGGGAAAGGAAAAAACCAGGAGTGTTATTTGCAATTAAGCCACTAGAGAAAAGACAGCAAATGGTTCCAGAT
The DNA here is from genome assembly GCF_048593235.1 of Sminthopsis crassicaudata. Lineage (NCBI taxonomy): Eukaryota > Metazoa > Chordata > Mammalia > Dasyuromorphia > Dasyuridae > Sminthopsis > Sminthopsis crassicaudata. Next base: position 540,547,617 of record NC_133618.1, read on the forward strand.
TTGATTTCCTGTCATTCTTTTGAACTTTCTACTATCCAATGCCTACATAATCAAAAGTATAGCAGAGGGTGGTAGCCCACCAGCAGGAAGAGGTAAGACAGGTTCAGTAAAGGTTCTAAGACCACAGAGTCTATCCCCAATATGGCTCAGATAAAAGTGTTATCAGTGGCTGGGCCTAAACTGATCATCAAAAGATTGACCGTGTGGTAACTCAACGAAAAAACCTAGGACACTCATGCTTTTTTTTGGTCTCAGAGCCCCATCTCTCTAGCTTGCAGTTACCTGTAAGAGAGAGCACCATCTTGCTTTTCCTTACAAGCCATTGTTGAAAATGAGAAATCTTAACTAAGAAAATGTACAGCCCAAGGTTCTGCCTTGAAGTACTCAGTAGTTGGCTGGCTGACAGAAGCAGAGATTGGGGCTAATCCTCCTGCTAACACTAACTACACAGTATAGGCAGGAATTATGTACTGTTCTAAGGATGGTGAAAGTTAGGAGTCAAGATTAGTTGGCTGAACATGAGGGTTACCGGTCATGCATGTTCTGTAGTGAAGTGGTATAATACGTAGAGGAATGTTACCTGGGTCTGTGGAATCACTGAGAATTAAAATTATTAAACTTTAGAAAAAGCCTTTGTATTGGCATAATGATAAAACCATTAAGAACTGCAGATTATGATTAATCTGGTAAGCTATTTGTTGCTCAGTTTAGTTGGTTTTTCTCTTTTTGGGTCCATAGCGCCGCCTTCGTTGTTTATAAAGATGACGGAAATTTACAAACAGTCCTAAAATGTAAGTAAACAAAGATTAGAACTTAGAACATTGGTATTAATGTAATTATAACCAGAGTAATTCTGGAAGGTAAGGCTAAAGTATAACCCTTGGCTTCTAGCACAGTACACTTCCCATATCTGTCCCTGAGAAAGCCTTGTTGAATGAAAGCCATTACTCTACACAAGTGGTTCTCAAAGAATGAGTGAAAAATGGGGTTATTTTTCACACACACACAAATTATGTTACTATGAAGTGGGTCTATTGTTATTTTTAATAAATTAGTAAATATTTTTCAAATTGTAATTCCTAATTAAAATATCAATACAGCTTACACAAATGAGCTCTTTAGGATTCTCAATAATGTTTTAAGAATGTAAAAGTGTTGAGACTAAAACATTTGAGAACCGTTGCTTTAGGCCACTTTTGTGAGGAAAAGAGAATCTTGGGAGTGTCTGTGTAAGAGGGAAACAGAAAAGAAACTGCACATTGGATAAATACATAAACTTGCTTGTTGGACTTGTCTCTTGCCCACAAAAGACCTAAGAGGCTCACCAAGAGAAAAAGGTATGAACACCCCTGGTAACATCTTTGCTGGCTACCCAAGATACTTCTTGGTTATTTTTTGGACAATGAGTAACAACACATATGCCAATTTTGGATTAGTGGAATACTGCTGCAATTACTCCAGATAAAGAGAATATTCTGAACAAGATTATTTAAAAAGCAGTGATCCTTGAAATAGATGTGAAGCACAAAATGGGAGCCCAGGAAGTGGGCAAATCTGAGCAAATTAGGGAGCTCAGATGAGTATTTTTTCCAGCTAGATGGCTTTCTTCTAACCACTGTAGCACTAAGAAAAAAAAAAAAAAAGTTTATGAAGATAAGCCTGGTAAATGAACACAGTTCTGATGATGGTTCACCTGCAAAGCCAATACTTACCTAAAAATATTATTATAAGATAGATTTGGAGAAAGAATGAAAATTTGACTGTGATGTTCAGTGGATACGGCAACGTAAAGCTGAACTTCCCCGTCTCACTGAATAATGGAATAGACTGGATGACTGAGACAGCTGAAAGCAAAAGGTAACTCTTGTCAGAGGCAAAACTAATCTGATGATATAAACATCAATTTTATCCTGAAAATTCTGATTTTACATTTGTTCAAAATATCCTTTCAAGAGATTTACCTTTCTTTTTCTACTCACAACTCAAGTTATTAATACATATTTCAGTGGCCTACAAAATAATTTCTATAGTTGAGCCACGCCTAATGAGTTATAGAGGTCCTAGGTCTGGAATTAATGGGACTCATCACCTGTGATATAAAGATTTCCAACTTTTCTATATGTAGTGCTGAGTAAAGAACCTTCCTAAGAGAAAGTGAAATGTTTTTATAAAATGATATCACTATGCAACAAGACACAAATATACTTCATACATTTCAATATACTTATACATTTGTTTCATTTAATTTTTTCAACAGGTAGAGCAAGATTATGCCGAATTGAAGACGAAAAAACTGAGCCTAGGAGCTTAAAAGTCTCACAGCTAGTTAAAGGCAGGCAGGTTTTCTGACAACTAAGAACAGTGCCATATCAATGCTGCTAACACTGTGGGTAAGCCACTGAAGAAAATCAAGTCAGCAAAAGAATGACTACAGTCATTTATAAATGAGCCAGTTTCCCCAGACTACTTTGAGGCTTTTGGGCCCTAATAACTTCTATTGCCATCATGCAGTTATTTAAAAGCAAATGCCCAATTATAATTTTCATTTTTTTTCTCCTACTGTTTCCATACCTGATAGTGCCCTGATACTAGCCAATCACCATGGCCAAATGGAATGTAATCTCACCTGAGGATCTAATTCTAATTCTGAGACAATTAATTAGCTGTATGATGTTAAGCACATCACTTTCATCTCTCAAAATTTTTGAATCTCAAAAATGAATTGTACTTAACTGGGCTCATGTATAATTGGTAAAGAGCCTCCCCCCCCCCAAAAAAAAATACCTTCTGCCAAACATCCCAGAGGATAGCAAGGAATCCAGATGGTGTATCGGATCCATGTGAGTAATTTCCATTCTATGTCAATGCAGGTAAGCATGTAGAATGGATATCTGTTGCAAACAAGAAACCATATTTTTTTAAAAAGGCTTTCTTATAAAGCCTCAAGAGGGTCATTGTCTCTTTAAAAAGAATAGTCACGCAATCCCAAAAGATTAATAATCAAGCATACTATCTGCCTTTAGAGAAAGATCTGATACTTTAATACAGATTGAAGCATGCTATTTTTCACCCTTATTTTATCTTCAAGTCTTGTACAAAATGACTAATATGGAAATATTTTACATAATTGCACATGTACAACTTTATATGTAATTGAATACCATTTTAGGGAAAGGGGAGGGGAGAGAGGATAGAATTTGGAACTCAAAACTTGAAATAAAAAAAATTTTTTAAAGTATAGTCATGTTTTAATCATACACACATGTGGATTATTATCTAAGGCATGATTTTTACTCCAGTTGAGATAATTTTCCAGCATGTTTTTGGGCCACCTCCCCCAAATTTCATTTTTTTACTGCTATAGCTTTATCCCATAGCAGTTTCAGAGAGAACAGCACCATCCTGGAAGAACTTCTTTGGGTGAAGGATGGATTTGTGGGTAGAATTTTAAAAATAAGTCTGTCCCTTTCTGTATCTAATCCCAGAATCCAACATACCTGAATATCTCTATTGTACTCCACAGATAAAATATAAAGAAAACCACAGCTTTGCTTTGCATTTCTTCCAAGCTGCCGATAATGACAAATAAAATGATATTTCTGCCAAAGAACTGTCAAAGAAAAATTGAGTTAAAAAACAAAACAAAACACCTGAACAAACAGAATTCCTCCTTTTCCCCACCTCCATCAAGACCACATAATGGTAGTTTCTATAGCAACAATATTAACTCCAGTGGTTAAAAGCAACTGAATGAACTTGAGATTACCCATCTGACTTGTAACCCCAATGCCAGAAGTCCAAGTATCTAAGGTAACCTATTGTGATAGAAAGACAACTTTGTTTCTAAACCCACCACCAAAAGAGATTCTCCTGCTGGTTGCACTACTAATGTATCACCATCCCCAATTAAATTAAGATACTGACTCCTCCACTTCCTCAAAAATGATTGTGTAGAAAGTACCTGTCTAGCTTTATCCAGTCTGTCCCTCTGACACAGTACCAACTTTTCATGGTACATCTGGTCCCATTGTCCCTGAGTATGAATAACTTCCTTCAATATCACTGTAAAAGTTTCGCCTTAAAAAAATGCTGTCCTTCAAAAATGAAGCATCACATCCTATTTATAGTGTTATTGAATATACCAATAATGATTCAAACTTTGAGGCTCACAATGTACTTTCCTCACAAATAAGTTGCCTAATACAAATATGATTCCCATTTCTGGAGAAAAGGTTCTTATCTAATGCAACTTGGTTAGGTGAAACAACTAATCTAGTTTTTAATCCAAGTGTCTTGATTTTAGTCCAGCACTTTTATTAGCCCTACCTCATCACCATAGAATAGCATATCTTAAGTATGCTAAGTTCAGTCTCTTTCTAAGGAGAGTTATCTAAAACACAGACTTGACTACCATTTGACCTTGGGGCTAAATAAGACAGTACATATAAGAAGTGCAAAAGGGTCCAGAACAAGCACAACTTTGTCCACAGCTGCCCCTGAAGAGGTATTTATAGTCTTTGCAATCAGGTAGCCAGAAAAAAAAAAAAAAAAAAAAGCAAAATTCATGGCCAGAGGTTGCACATCTCTTGAAGTGTGTGTGTGTGTGTGTGTGTGTGTGTGTGTGTGTGTGTGTGTGTGTGTGTGGCAAAAGCAACTGCCAATCTTACTTGAGGGTAGTTGAATTCCAAAAGAAAAGGAAAACATTATTTTTGTTAAGGTGAAATTAAAATGGGGAAACTTCAAACATCTGCTCATCATGTTCATGTAGGGATAAGAAAACAATGAATGTTGTTATTTCTAATGAAGTGTTTTTGTACATGCTTTTTGCCTAGGGAGAAAGAACTGAAAAAATGGCCTAGTTTTTGGCTCCATATACACAATGTCCAGAAAATAATTTTAAGCTTTTGGTTAAAACCTAAAACTGCATTAACTCTTTTGGCATATGCTATATTAAACCTCCCTTGAAGCCAGAAGTAACCTGACTTCTCAGACACCAAGTCAAGGGAACTCAAGCTCTGACAGGTTTATACCAGTTCAGAAAGACTGTGAGCGTGGGCTTAGGGACAGGCTGTTATCTACAAGGACAAACTTAACTAACTCTATTCAGTTCTTTCGATGAAGAACAGATGAAATTTTTTAAGTCAGAGCCACTTATTAAATCATCTATTTGCTAAAGTGTGTACAGGCATCAAATAGATACAGAATCAGATTAAAAACCACAACAACTCTTCTCTAATTTTCAGGAGCAAGTTGTTAGTCACAGAACACATTCAAAATGGCAAAACTCCATTTTGGAAAATTCCCAAATATAATTGTCTCCATGCTTAGGTAGAACTAACCCTACCCATCTGTAAACAAAAAAAAATTATTTGCAAACAGTGCTATGTCCAGTGCATTCCTTTTCCTACAATCCTTTATCCCACCTGTACACTACCTGGATCAAAGTAGGAATCACTGGTGACCGAGTGACTCTAAGTGAGGCATTGATGATCTCAACAACTGCCAGCATCTGGCAGAAATACATCATGTCAGCCATAGTATGAAATGTGTCGTAGAAAGAATCTATAAAAAACAAATATCCATTAACAGAAAACTAAATGGGAGAGGTCTTGAAAGACTAATTTCTCAAAAGAATACATTCTCTCTATGGAGAGCTTAAGTAGAGGAATATAAAATTCAAGAAACCCAGTTAGATTCAAATACATTCCCAAGACATGGCAGCCCCGCAAAAGTTCATGCAATTTTTGCCTCCATTCTAGCACAATGTCCAATATGAGGAAAGTAACAGTCCCATAGCATCTTGCCATAGTCAGACTACATCTAGAGTACTATATTTAGCTTTGAGAAAGACTCTGACTAACTGGACTATATCCAGAGCAACCAGGGGAATGAAGGAATTTAAAAACATTTCCTGTGGGTCAGATGAAGAAACTGGAGATTTTAAAAATATATCACATCAATCATGTAAATAGAGCAGAAAAGACTTAGGGAGGACATGATCTTGAGCTTCATATATTTGAAAGAGTGCTATGTGGAAGAGGGATTAAGGCTTGTTTTGCTTGGCCTCACAGGGTATAATAAGCAAAGAATAATAAGGCATTGTTAGGGGAACTATGTTCCTGCCATTCACAATTTGGAATTATGCCCTAAAAGTTATTAAACTCCATGCTCAAAAAAACAAAACAACAACAACAAAAAAAAACTCCAGCAATACCACTGTTAGGTCTACACAACAAAGTCTTTAAAAAAAAAAAAATTAGAAGAAAATGATATATGAATAAAAGGTAGCAGTTTGGTTTACAATAGCAAAGAAATGAAAACTCAGGTGGTATTCATCAATTGTGAGATGACTAAAAAAGTTGTGATATTGATGTAATGCTTCCCCCCCCACTCTGTGATCTTTGAGGGAGAAGGATTGGAAAGGCCCTGTGTCCCCTTTAATCTTTGGAGGAAGGGTAGTCCCAGGTCTCAAACTCTCCCAGCCTCTGTGAGGGGCTCCACCCTCCTGTTCATAGGGAAAACTTTCAGATAGTAATCTCCTATTCAATTGGAGATCTTGGCCAGAGGCACAATCACCACCCTCTATTGAAAGGTCCCCAGCTCTGGGCCAAAAGAATCCAATAAAAAGATGTGCACCCAGACCTTTGCAAATAATCCTAACAGGATTTTGCCTGCTGATGAAAATATTTTCTCTTCTCAGTGTAATAAACCCATTTTTTGCCACTAACCTCACACCTGTATTCACTAGGGTTTGCAAATTCTTTCTCAAGGCCTGCAACCCATTGCTGTTTGTTAGGTCATTTCTCAACTCTTATTTCTCACACCTAAACAATATGTACATGAATGTGATATTACACTATTGTGCAGTAAGAAATGATGAAGGGGACAATTTCAGAAAAACCTGGGAAGATAGATATGAGCTGAAGCAATGTGAAGTATGTAGAAGCAGAATAATCCACCCAGTGACAAAGATAATCCATTGAAGAGACAAACTCTGATCAAAGCAGTGACTTACCACAGTTCCAAAGACTCATAATGACACATGCCACCTACATCCAGAAAGAAAACCAATAGACTCAAGAGTACCAGTGTAAATATTTTTCCCTTCCATTTTTTTTTTAAACTATGGCTATTATGGAAATTTGTTTTGCATGACTATATGTACTTGTAAGAGATTTTGCTTTTCTTGCCTTCTCACTAAGTGGGTGAAGGAAGAAGTAAAAGGAGATTTGACACCCTTCCCCCCCTAAAAAAAATTTAAAAGCCTCTATTCTTTAAAAAATAAATGAAATAAGACATAAAAGTATTTAAGCACTCTGATCATTTTAATGACAAACCATATTTCCATAGACCTCAAGATAAAACAGGCTACCTATTTCCTGAGACAAAAGTGATAGTCTCAGAATGCAAACTGAGATAAATTTTTGAACAAGGCCAATACAGTAATTTTTTTTTTGTCTGACTATGTTTGTAAGAAGGATTTTGTTTCTCTTTCTCAAGTGAGGAGAAGAAAGTAGAGAGGAAGGAAAGAACATGTATTTTCATTTGAAAAATAAAATGTAATTAAAAAGAAAAATAATTAGCACTGTTGTACCACAGTTTTCTTTTAATGTCCTGACCCAATATAATCTCTATGTTGGTTTCCTAACCCAGAACTATGTTAATTGGTTAAATAAGCAAAAGCAAAAGGAGCTTCAAATGCCCTCTGAAACTAAAACAAAAGAAATATGAGTTTCACAAGAGATGTGAAGAAATTGCAGTATTCAGAAATGGATAATCATCAGTCCCCAGCCAATGAATTTGTTGATAAGAGATATAAAGGCAAATTATCCCAGGAGACTGAGCTTAGAGTCAAGTGGTTCAAAATCTACACCAAAGATGAGGTCAGGATAGATTTCAACTTAATAGTCTGGTATATATTCATACAGGGGTGGGAGATCAAGATCAAAAATAATGAGATATATGGGGCAGGTCTTTGGAAGGATCCCCATGAAGGAAGTTACCAATTTATGTGTCTTATGTTAACACCCACCAAAAATGACTTCTCATCTATGAAGAGCATAACAGTAAAGATGACAAAATTCCTTGATCCCATAAGAAAAACAATTGTAGCAAGCTTCCTAGAACTACTAAACCTTGCATGATACTCTTAAACAGAAAAAACTTGAGGGAAAGTTGGAGAATTGTAAAAGGCTAGAACTGAGCAATGCACTTGGATAATGAAGCACGTGAGACTAATTGCCAGTTGGACAGTTCCCTATTAACTTGTTTGAAAGTTGATTCTCCCCAGCTGTTCTGACTTGATTGGTGGGATAAAGAGGGGGAAGTGATATGTGTGGGGGGGGGAAGGAGGAAGAGGAAGTGAGACACAAAAGCTGACTCAGTCTCTCTGGGCATTTAAGGGAGGAAGGTGTGTGTGGGATAGCTAGACCTACCCCCTGACCTTGACTGTAAAAGATCAAGAATAAAGACGTTTAGTGATCCTGATTCCAGCTGATTTCTGGGAAGACAGAGTTCCAGCATTTTGGCGTCCAAGTGTGGGGCCGGTACCCTACTTCCACTGAAGTCCTCAGGTGACCAGGAGATTAGGTGAGTATTCTAATAGAAATAAGGAACTTACCTTGTTAAGGACTAAACCAGCAATCCCTAGTAGCTGAGATGGGGCAGGTGTTAGCTAAAAACATTCCCTCAATCTCAGCCGACCCAGATACAGACCCTGTTCCTGCTCCAATCTCCCCTAGTAGTAATCCTATAGAGGATATAATTAAGATAATTGATGAGAAGAGTTTACTTGTAACTAGCCCACAAATGGATAGACTCTTAGAATTATTGAATCGAAGTCCCCCTTGGTTCTTAAAGGAAGAAAAACTAAGTGTAGATAACTGGAAGCGAGTGGGACTTGAAATGAAAGAATTTTACGCAAAAAAAATGGGCCTTATTCAATTACTACAGGGGTATTTTATATATACAACGTGATTCAATTAGACTTAAGCTATCGAGCAAATTGTAGGAGAAGGAAAAGTGAACAGAGGAGGAAGTGTGAGGAACAAAAGATAGAAAATAAGCAAACTCAAGGCCTTGCCAGAGGGCAAGGGGATTTGAATGAGAAATTAGGGTATGTTGACTCTGATTATCCTGAAGAAATTTCAACCCCTCCTACAGAGCAGATTATTGATCAGCCCACATCAACTCCACCTTCAGGGACAGAGGGAGTAGGAGGAGGAGGAAGAGTAGGAGAGGCGGTGATATCATCAGCACCTCCCCCCCAGCAATCACCAACCCCCATAACTAGATTACAGAAAGCCATTCAAAATGGAAAAGAAATAGATAATGATTTCAAACTTCAAATTTTTCCCGTGATTCAACAGCATAATTCTGCAGGTCAAGAAAGTAGAAAATATGTTCTTTAATATGGATGTCCTTAAAGACCTGAAAAAAGCTTGCACTCTTTGGGGCTACATCAAATTATGTTAAGATGTTAATACACAATTTGGCTTATGAAACTTTAACCCCTAGTGACTGGAAAATCATTGCAAAGTTGTGCTTAGAACCTGGACAAAACTTGTTGTGATTTTCAGAATATAGTGAGCTCTGTAGGATTCAAGCCCAACAAAATAGTCAAAGTGGCATTAATACTTCAATCACCTGTGACCTACTAACAAGTGCAGGTTCTTATGCAGATGCTTCAGTACAGATTAATTACTCCACAACAGCATTTGAGCAAATTGCTGCTGCTGCTATCAAAGCATGGGCTTTTCTCCCCAGTAAAAACTACAAGGGTGAGACCTACACAAAAATTGTACAAGGACCAAATGAACCCTTTGCTGATTTTGTGGCATGTTTGCAGACAGCTGTCACACGGACTAATGGTGAAAATGAAGTAACAGACACTTTGGTATGGCAACTTGCTAGAGACAATGCCAATGAGGTTTGTAGAAGGATTATACTAGGACTAAATAGGGATGCTCCTTTAAAGGAGATCATAAAACGCTGTGCCACAGTGGGCACAAATACCTTTTATAGCCAGGCTATAGTGCAGACTTCCACTTCTAGAGAGACTCATCAATGCTTTCAATGTGGTAAAGTAGGCCATCTGAAAGGTCAATATTGGCATAAAGACAGAGTGAGAAAACAGGCTGGGAGAACAAGACCCAAAACCCCATGTCCAAAATGCAACAGAGGCTTCCATTGGGCATCAGAGTGTAGACTGATTCAGGGAAACAGGATGAGGGGCCCAGCTCCAGGACCCCAGCCAAAGACTAAGGCAGACACCTGCATGTCTGGGGTAGAAGGATCAATAGCAGCTGAAAGGGGTAGCAGTGCTACCCCTTTAAGATGGATATTTTTACTCCTTTTGTAGTTGAAAAAATCCCCATCAATCTATGGGAAAGAGACATTTTATAACAATTAGGGTTAAAAATGAGTACTTCAGTTTTTTAGGCAAGGCTGCTGTTGAAGGCCTGCCACCACTTTCACCTGTTCCTATCCAATGGAAAACTAATACACCAGTGTAGATAGAACAGTGGCCCTTAAGTAGGGATAAAATTCAGGCCTTACTAGACATAGTACAGGAACAACTTGACCAAGGACACTTACAACCTTCTCTAAGTCCTTGGAATTCCCCAGTATTTGTTGTAAAAAAGAAATCTGGAAAATGGAGGATGTTGACTGATTTAAGAAAGATAAATTAATAGATGGAAACTATGGGAACTCTTCAACCTGGACTTCCATCTCCTACTCAGTTGCCTAGAGAATGGCCTCTGTGGGTTATAGACATTAAGGATTTCTATTCTATCCCTCTAGATAAGGAGGATATGAAAAGATTTGCCTTTTCAGTGCCCAGCATTAACTTAGCTGAGCCTATAAAAGATATGAATGGACAGTTTTGCCACAGGGAATGAAAAACAGCCCTTCTATGTGTCCAATGTATGTTGCTGCTGCTCTTACTCCAGTAAGAAAAGAATTTCCAAAAGTAATGTTATTACATTACATGGATGATATATTGGGATGTGCACCTGAGGAACAAATGTTAGAAGCATGCCTACACAAAAAACCATAGAAACACTAAGGAATTATAAATTGCACATCGCTTCAGAAAAGATTCAAAAACATGCTCCTTTTCAATATTTAGGATATGAAGTATATCCTAAGGTGCTTACAGTACAAAAACTCTCCTTAAGAACAGAGAAGCTAAACACCTTAAATGACTTCCAGAAATTGATAGGAGATATCCCAATGGATGTGTCCCGTGCTAGGCTTGACTACATGTCAATTGCAACCATTATATGACATTTTAAGGGGAGACAGTGCTTTAAATTCACCACACCAGCTTACAAAAGAAACTCAAGAGGCTTTGAGAGAAGTTGAACTGGCTTTATCCAATGTGGTCGAAAGAGTCACTCAAAACCCTTGGAAATATCAGTTTTTGCTACACAAGCAGTCTTTCACCAAGGAGACAGTGTGATAGAGTGGGTGAACCACCCAGCACAACCAGAACAAAGCCTTATTCCTTACCCAGTGCTTGTAGCTAGAATTTATTAAAGGCTATTAAACGAGCACTACAATTATCTGGGATAAGACCTGACAAAATATACACCTTTTATACTAATGCACAAGTTAATGTGTGCTGTGAAACCATCCCAGAGTGGCAAATTTTATTAGCCATGGCTCCAAATTTTACACACGGGTCTCCATTAAAGATAACCAGACTGTTACATAATTGGCGATGGATAGAAGAAAAGGTTTCTAAAGTTCCTCTTAAAGGACCAACTATCTTTACAGATGCATCCAAACATAATATTTGTGCTGTATATTCTTGTGACTTAACTATAAAGAGAGTAATCAGAACACTTTTCAGTCCATTCAGCAGAATGAATTGTATGCAATCATTCTAGCTCTTGCTTATTATCCGGGAGACATAAATATAATATCTGATTCAGCCTATTCAGTAGGTGTGGTACAAAGAATTGCCACAGCCCAAATAAAATTTGCAGCCTCCAATATATATCAGCTCTTTAAGGAACTTCAAGAGCGAGTGAGAAAGCATCCAGGCAAGATTCATATTTTGCATGTCCACTCCCATAGTGGACTTCCAGGTCCTATTTTTGATGGTAATTCAAAGGCAGATAGCTTTCTAACCATGTTAGCCAGTAGTCCTTTATTTCAGGAAGCCCAAGAATCTCATTCTAAATATCATCAGGCTGCCCGAGCTTTACGTTTACAATTTGGAATAACAAGAGAAGCTAGAAGCATAGTAAAAGCTTGTACAGCTTGCCTTCCTTTCCATGCTCCTACACTCCCTCCAGGGAATAACCCTCGTGGTTTGAGACCTAATGAAATTTGGCAAATGGATATGACCCATTATAAATCTTTTGGTTGTCTTTCTTTTATCCATGTTGTGGTATACACCTTTTCAGGATTCACATTTGCAATGCCAGCAGCAAAAGAGACAGCCCGAGTGATCACTGAATTCCTTATACAAGCATTTGCAATTATGGGTGTGCCACAAGCAATAAAAACAGACAATGGGCCTGCATATACGTCTAAACATTTTATACACTTTTGTGCACAGTATAAGATTTTACATACCACGGGCATACCCTTTAATCCTCAAGGGCAGGCAATAGTAGAGAGAAGAAACACAGATATTAAGACACTCCTCCAAAAACAAAAGAAAGGGGGAGCCACGGGTAACCCTAGAGAACTTCTAAATTTAGTTCTCTATACCATTAATTTTTTAATTTTTGACAAAGATGCACTGGCTCCGGCAGACAGGTTTTATAACCCATCGGAAGGGCAGTGTCCAGTGTGAGCAGCTCCACTGTCTTTAGATAATCACCAGGTGATGTGGAGAGACCCAGAAAGTGGTGAGTGGAAGGGACCAGATAGGTTAACTTCCTGGGGGAGAGGGTTTGCTTGTATCTCCACAGATGGAGAAGGAATCAGATGAGTGCCCACGAGCCGTATTCACCTTGTCCATCGGAGAGAGACGGAGCAGACTCTTGAAACAAAGGAGAAGACCCAAGAAACATCGGGTGGTTCCGTTGCTGACTGTGCCTACCACTGAAAGAACCTGGCAGTTATGGCGTTTGACCCATGGACATCAAAAACTGTTGGACTTGAAAGTCCTCAGGAATCATTGGATTCTCTGAGGCATCATAAGACTATTGTAGGACTTGAAAATCCTCAGGAATCATTGGATTCTCTGAAGTATCATAAGACTGATGTGGGACTTCAAAAACTTGTGGGGATCATTGGATTCCTTAACACGTGAAGCAATGGACAATAGATTGGTTTTGGACTATCTCTTGGTTGCTGAAGAAGGCGTATGTGTGACTGATGTTTACATACCCTCCTTCTAGAACTTCTGGAAATCTCTTACAATGCCATGTTGATTTATATTTTTTGTTTTATCACCACTTGCATGTACAATTCCCGTTTGTTACACCACATCGAGTCTGCACTGACTGTGGGGAGAGTCATCACTAATAGCCTCTGTGTTATTGCTATGTGCTTGTGTAATACCTTACATGCTGATGGGTTTGTGCATACTTGTCTCTAATAAGGCCCTTCAACTCAGAAACCCACTAGCAATCCCCACTTCCCTTTGGTGCTTTTCATCTCCCTTCCTGAAATGTCAGGGAGGGCGTGATTATCTCCTTTTTAGTGCTTTCATCTCCCCTCCTGAGAAGTGGGGGGGGGGGGGCGTGATCACCTCCTTTTTGGGGTTCTCACCTCCCTGAAAAGTCAGGGATGGCGCAACCTCCTGTGGTCTAAAACAAAAGAAAGCGGGAGATGTAAAGGGCTAGAACTGAGCAATGCACTTGGATAATGAAGCACGTGAGACTAATTTCCAATTCCCTATTAACTTGTTTGAATGTTGACCCTCCCCAGCTGTTCTGTGCTGACTTGATTGGTGGGACAAAGAAGGGGAAGTGACATGTGGGGGGGGGGGGGGGGAGTAGGAACAGGAATTGAGAAGCAGAAGCTGACTCAGTCTCTCCTGGCATTTGAGGGAGGAAGGTATGTGTGAGGTTGTTAGGCCTAACTCCCTGACCTTGACAGTAAAAGATCAAGAATAAAGGTGTTTAGTGATCCTGACGCCAGCTGATTTCTGGGAAGACAGAGTTCCAGCAGAGAATATTCCTGGAGAAGGTAACATGAGATGCCATTTGCTAAATCTGACTTTTCCACTATGAAAACCAATTGTTTTATCTGCAACACACAAATTCCACTTGAAACCCTAGGTGTAACTGTAATTTAAGAAGAAGACATAGAATATTATTAAGGCACTCTAGGCCTAGGACCTCATTTTCATGTGAAAGGAGGGTAAAAAAACTTGGTATGCTTATTGAAGGAATATGGTAACATTTACAGGACTTTTGGATGGCAATGAGGCTCATCTAAGTATGAAAAAACTGGGGAGAGGTATTATTAGTATTATATTTTGTGTTCTATGCATAACTATAATTTATCATGTACACTACTAAAAGGCAGAGAATGAAGAAAGCTTTTTGCTATTACAGATAAATAGCATCCTAAGATATGAGAATAAAACAGAAAAATCACAAGTATTGATTAAGTTCCTAATATGTTCCAGGAGATTTGCTAAGCAACAGAGATAGAAAAGTGAAAGGATTTCTGACTTCTAGCATCTCAACCTTCAAGTGGAAGGATACAAATGGCATAAGTATTTATAGAATATACAAAAAACAAATACACTAACAACCCAGGCAAATGGTAAAAGCTCTGAAAGGGACATTTGAACAAGCCTTGAAGGAAACAAGAGGTTCCAAGGAGCAAAGAGCAAGGAGGAGACCATTCTAAATGTGGCTGCCAGCCCCATGTAGAAGATGAGAGGTAGTGTATGAGGAAGATCAAGTGGACCATTTTGATTAAAGTGTGAAGACGAGTTTAGAGCCAAGTGGTGAAAGACTTTCAGGGATCTTCACAGGAATCAGTATTTTATCCTAGAAGCAATGAAGAATCATTGAAGCTATTTAATCAAGTAAAAACTTGTTCCAGGAATATTAATTTGGAAACTGTGTAGATGATGGAATAGAGGTAAGAGAACAAATGTAGAGAAATCACTCAGGAGGTACAGGCAGTAGTCTAAGTGAGAAGATAATTTACTACATTAATAAGTGGTGGTGAAAGCAGAGCAAAAGAGAATGGATATGATGCAAAATACATGATTTTGCCACTGATTAAAGATAGGAGGATGGAAAGACAAATCAGTTTCAACTTGTTGAGTTTGAGGTGACTATAGAGCATCCAGATGGGGCTGGAGCCAATAGGAACGCACATTGCCAAGAAGCAAGATCCAGGTCTAAGTTCATATTACATAATCCCTACAGGGCCCAAATTATAGCAATGCAATTATTTACACTTCCTAACCAAAGAATTAATTTTCTTACTTCTTGTACTCCCTTCCCTCATATATTCTTCACTTCAGTGACACGCCTCAGGCTGTTACAGGAACAAAAGACACTATCTCATTTCTGGCATTTTCTCTGGCTGCCCTCTCTGCCTGCAATGCTCTCCTTCCTCAGCTCAGCCTCCTGGCTGGCTTTAAGGCTTAGCTAAAGCCCACCTTCTACAAGATGCCTTTTTAAATATAGGGGAGGATCTGGGCATGCTTATAAAAATGACAGGGAAGGAGTCAATAGATGAGAAGAGTCTAAAAACTAAGGAAAGAAAGAAAATGATTAAAAGGCTAAGCTTCAGGAGGAGATGGCAGGATATCGATAATAAGGATACAAGTAGAAGTTTGGGGTTAAGATGGAAAAAGGCCACTTTTTCCTCTGAGACCACAAAAGACTAGAAATAATGTTGGGGTAAACTGAAGCATAGATTTGGGGAGGAAAAGGAGTTCTAGAAAGATGGTTTCAATTTTTTTTTTTTTTTTTTTTTTTTTGATAAAGTATAAGGCAAAATCCCTCTGCTGAAAGGGAGTCAAAAAGCAATAGAGGTGGAAGTGGCTTGAGAAGAGGTTTGGAATAGTACTGTGATAAGTATATTATAGTTTTTGTCTATGCCCAAAGTAATTAAATTTTGCTAAAGTGGTAAGTTTATAAGCTGGATGAAATATTTAGGACTGATTGGTATAGTTGAACTTATAATTTAATATCTTTATGGTATTCTTTGTGTATAAGAAATGGAATGTTATGGGTAAACTAAATGAGTTTGAAATTTAATCAATACTTAACATGCATATATCCCTTTGTAGTAATACTGGGAAAATACAAATATTCAATTTGGCCAAAGAGGAAATTTCACAAAGTCATTTCCTCTTCCCCAGACTACCCTAACTGATCTGAGCCTATTACCAAATATTCGCTCAGCTGATTTCACATTGCCCTAAATATCAACAAACAGATAAAGCAAAAATTGTGATAGGACTAGTTGGATGCTATCCTTGCTTCCACAAGGCCCAAAGGTCTGAGCTTCTCAGTGAAGCCATTCAGCCAGAGCTCAATAGGAGGGTGGGAGTAGAGCAGGGAAGGGAGCTGGTACTTGAGAAAGGACTGGACATGGGACTGTTTACTTGCCTTTTCCTAAGATAAACAGCCGCACTGTCATGTTGACAAAGATCCAGGAGAATCCTAGGAACTGAACCAAATTATACATAAACAGGTATCCTCTTTTCAGGTTGGCGAAAGCTGAAAAACATAATAGACAATGCAGTTAGCTACAAAGAATGATTTTCATGGCAGGAGGCAGGTTTTCAGGGACTAAATGTTTGACTTTGTTCTTTCTTCCCCAAAGCCTGAAGCTCAGATAGGCAAATCCCTTCCACTGAGGCCTGTGTCAGCATAGCACCCTAGTTTCTCTCTCAGAGAAGGGACTGTCATGAGCAATGAACAAGAATGTTGCACTCCAGTCATCACATTCCCCTTCACATTTCTGGGAGGCAAATGGGTAGGTACAAATGAAATGTACAATATCTGGCGATCTTGCCATCTATAGAAAACCTTACTGTGTCACTGGCAAAAGAGAAGTTGGATACGAATATGCTCAGATCTCCCCTCGAATCCACTGTTACTTTAATATGTTAAAGCTGTATAGGCCAGGCTGTGTCAGAAAGAAGACAGGACTAGGAAAGAAAATAGGACTTGGGCCAAGTGTGAGGAAAGAGGTGGGAGCAGTGCCAACAGAGGGAGTGTGGGACTTAGAAGAGGGTCAGGGCAGAAACTGAGCAGGGGCTAAATAGTTTTCAATAGAGAAATCACGAGTTTTGGGTTTTGCTATTGCAAATGCATTCTCAGGCTGAAATACCCTTCAAAGATGTCCAATCAAAAGGCTTGGCTTATACTCAAACAATCAAATTCTATAATATGACCAATCAAAAACAGGATCAGTTTAGGAGGACACCAAATGCTAGGCTTCTATCACATGTGATTCATTTAAATTTCAATGTGTTCATTTTGCCTTTGTATTTAACAATCCTTGCCTGCCTCTGCACCAATGAAGAAGGAGAAATCAAAGGTCTTTCATTTCTTTTTTGGGAAGCAAGGTAACTTACTTTCAGAAAAGTGAGTATATTGTTTAAAATAAAATCCAAGGAAATTTGATCTCAAACACTATGGTTCTCAAAGAGTTGAAAATGACAGGAAATATAAATGGCATTCCAAAAAAAGATGCTGAATAGACCATCCAGAAATGCGTACTGAGCAGAGGGGATTAAGGTAACTTGCAATGATTCCAATTATGTACTCCACCAGTCTTCCCAGTCCCTAACATTCCTTAAGCAGTCTCTCTCAGCAAGATAAGACTAAATTAGATAGACAATATATCAAACACAGTATAGCAATATCTATCCTTTCTATATACCCTGTCTAATTTGCAATATTTCTGACCTAAAATGCAACCATGCAAATATGACCAATCTACAACCATACCACATCATTTAACTGCTCTGACCACCTGCTAGTATCCTAGCAGATGAAACCTCGACAGTCTCAAAATGTGAAGAACACATTAAGTATGAGAACTTTGATTCAAGAATACTTCCCATACATACCCTCTGACATACATGTAATCAATAACACCCCCCAACACACACCCATACATACCCTCACACACAAACATTCATAATCCCCCCATGTATCTATCTATATAGATACAGATAGATAGACCGACAGATAGATACACACATCCACACCCAATACCTCATTTCAAGAAGAGGAAAGTTTTGGAATCAGGGAAAATTGCCCATCTTCATGAATTCATATCCACCCACTCTACCACTGCTTTCATGTCCAATTTCTGTTCACCTAACTGATGATAACTAGAGTTAACACTTGAAATGGTAACAGTAACAACAACTAACTTACAGTCATTTGGAACTCTGGACTCCATCCTGATTTTGTTTATCCGTTCTTCTTCCTAGAATTAAGAGAGAAGTTTCCCCAAAAGCAATGAGGAATACTGCTTAGATACAGACTGATGCCCCAATATTAGCTAACTGGTCTAGTTTCCCCAAAACTCTCTCCTTTCAAACTTGGTCCTTACATTATTGACCATCTTTAAATATCCATATCTAGGACCAAACTTCACCCTTGCTCACTGGCCTTGCTAGTTATTCTCAAAGCACCAAGTTTCCACTATGGGAGCTTAACATGTTTTTCACTGGACAGTTGACCTTTGTTCTAGAAAGGGCCTTTATGAATTATATATATATATATAGATATATACATAGAGATATATAGATAGAGATATATAGATAGAGATATAGATAGAGATATAGATATAGATATATCTATATCTATATAGATATATATCTATATCTATATCTCTATCTATATCTCTATCTATATATCTCTATCTATATATCTCTATCTATATATAGAGATATAGAGATATAGATATAGATATATATATATCTATATATAGATATATATATATCTATATCTATATCTCTATCTCTATCTATATATCTCTATCTATATATCTCTATCTATATATCTATATATATCTATATCTATATCTATATCTATATATCTATATATATATCTGCCTCTCAATAGCAGAACCATAACTAAGCAATTCTAGACAGATTCAAAGAATGAGTGAATTGGGGTGGAGGAGGAAGACAGAGGAAGTATTTGTGGCAATTTTTGAAGATTTGCAAACTTTTTTGAAAACTTTTCAAAGGTCTAAATATTGAATATTTCTGTCCCAGCCAGCATTTCCCCTAATAATATTAAATTAGAGAAGGTACTGAGCTGTATGAACTCAACCATCACCCAACTTTTTGGACTCTTATTATTATGTCCTTGCAACTAATCACCAGATCATCACTGACCTTGGCTTTGAGTTCCATTTCTGCATCAGACTCATCCAGCCAGCGATCAAAATCAGGGGCCAAAAACAGGGGGCGTTTTTCTTGTTTAGTAAGTCTCTCCCACCAATGATTCTCTTTCTTCTGAACTGTGATGTTCACCTGTCTTTGCGTCAATTTATGAGTCAGCTAGGAAATACAAGAAAACAAAATTAGATCTGTCTCCCCTTCTCCTCCTCTTCTACAAATATATCAAATCCAAGTGACTTTGTGGAAAAAACATTTCATTAGCTGCAAACAGAAATGCTAGGCCCTAATAGTAAATAGGCTGGTTACTCAAAAAGAATCGCTACACCTTGATATAGTTGTCTAAAATTTATGAGCAAAGAACAAATAGAAGATGCATGTTTAAGAGAGGCACATAGTGCAACAGAGAAACAGACTTGGCCAACTCAAGTCCCTTCAGACTCTTCTTAACTGTATGAAGTAAGGTAAGCCATTTTTCCAAATTTCAGTTTCTTCATCTGTAGAATGGGGGCAAAAACACTTATGAATTCTAGCTCATAAAGTCATGATAAAGAATGTTTTGTAGCCCTTAAACCATAAAGAAATGTGTTTTTGTTATTATTATTACTCTTTTCCCAAATCCTATTAAAACTTGAAATTAACTGGCCAGAAACTTCAACTTAGTTCCAATCCAAGTTCAGGCAAGTTCAGATCTGAGTCTAACTTCTGCCTTTTATCTGTGACAATGGGCAAATCACTTACCTCACTAAATTAAAAAAGAAAGGAAAGAAAGGAAAGAGAGAAGGAAAGAAATTAAATGACTATCAACTTGATACTTGAGGGTCACAGACCAAATCATAAGAACATTAGTTATTTTCTCCAATTCCACTGTGGGTGGTATGGGTAAGAAAATGGATAATAGAAGGAAATGCTGTTATTGCCTGCCTGGACTAAGGGAAAACACAGGAAGGGCTCCCAGATCATTTCCAGGTCACAATTATCATGGGAATAAAGAAATAAGAGTACTTCTCCCCAGCCCTAAGGAAAATTCCATCGTTGTCATGAAATCAGAATTACAGAAAGTACCTACTGTACTAGACTCATAGTCAAGTGACATGAAATGCAGTTCTGTCATATGTAAAATAAGTGGGCTAGGACTATAGAAATTCCATATTTCCTTCATATTCTAGCCTTCAGAAGTTCCTTGTGGCCTGAGTTCTACCCAATCTATATAATGTGTGTATCTTTTCTGAAAGAGCTGCAAAAACCAGGCAAGCTGTGCCCAATCATGCTGAATTCCACTAAGAAATGTTCACTAATGATAAGGAATCTATTATCTGGATATGCTGGTATCAAGACCAGCATTTGGCCCACCTAGGAGCAGCCCTGTTTAATGGGATCTGATACAGTTTTTCTTTCCACTGGGGCTCTTTCCAACATTTTCCCAACCAGCTTCATACTTCTTAAAGTGTGTTACAAATAACACCAGCTCCATCCTCCTCCATACAGCCTACCCAGGGGCCTCTTCTATGCCATCACCTTCATGGCTCTTCTCAGATGCTTTCACAAGAATAACTGAGCCTTTAATGGAATGGAAAGGATGAGCTCACTTCCCTGAAGCTGGGGGTGTATATAATTCAGTCACATTTAAGGCAACTAAATTAAAGCATCTGTAGGACTTTCCCTTACACCCCACTCCCACACCATCCAGCATCGCTGAGGAAATGTGCATTCTGGAGCACAAGAGGAACAGAAGCCCTTGACTCCATTCTCTAAGTGAGTTCCTGCTTTTGTCATGTCAGCTCTTCTCTATGGAAGAGGTATAAAAAGGTTCTTCTTCTCTATGAACAATTTCCTGAAAGCTCTCCTCCCTCCTCTAGTACTTCTGTATGCTGTCCATGTGAGTCATGTAGTCTAGAACCAGAAAATGTTAGAGCTAGAAGAGAGCTTGGAGATTATGCAGCTCGACTTCCTGTGAGAAGAAATGGGATTCAAAGAAAGGTACCTTACCAAGGTCATAGTGTCATGGCACAGCCAGAACTAGAATCCAGGACTCCCACCCCACTGTTCTTTCCACTTATATCACTCAGTCACTTTCTGCATACACAAGTGCCCTCTTCTTATTGCCAGTATAAACTATCTGATCTTGATTACACTGAAAGCAAAGAGCCTACTGCAACATTCTAGGCATGGAGTGTGAAAGACCTGAACTAGGAAGGTAATCACAGTAAATTAAAGAAGAAATATGTGAATAACAAAGCCATTACCAATGAGCTCCATCTCCCAGCTATTAAATGAAAGTATAACACAGGTGGCTTAGGAACTGGCTCAGCAGAATGTGCTTTTTGAGGGCAGATCTGTTTTTTCTTTTCATCTTTATATTCCCAATTCCTAACACAGTGGCTTTAACACTGTCAGCACTTAAATATCACTAGATATAACCAACACAAACAAAAACTCTTGGGGAAGAGGGAGGATTCTCAATAATTTTTAAGAGTGTAAAGGCATGGGGCATCGAGGCAGCATAGTGGGTAGAGCACTGGCCCTGGAGTTAAAAGGGCCTAAGTTCAAATAGTCAAATAGTTTAATTCCAATTGCCTCCCCCTCCAAAAAAAAAAAAAAGAGAGAGAGAGAGAGAGAGAGAGAGAGAGAGAGAGAGAGAGAGAGAGAGAGAGAGAATAGAGGTATCCCCAAAATTTCAAAAACTGCTGGTTTAAAGCAAAGGCATCAAGGGTCTTGTACCCCCTATTACATGCTCCTTAATGGCACTTCATAAGCCAAAGTGCAGGTAATCTCAAATTAGATGAAAATGAATCTGTGCTCTCTAAAATTTAGCTATTTATTTCTAGACTTTTATTTTGGGGGCTGGGGAGATTATTGCTCATCCCTTAGTTTCCATCTCAAAAAGCAACAGAGCACAAGCTCTCACAGGTCCTCCTAGACCTCTAAAAAGTATGAGCCTGGAAACCAACCATGTTTCTAGTGGGAGATAGCTCATCTTGCCATGCAGGAGAAGGAAGATTCATTTCCAGGAATCTGACCACCAGGTGATTTCTTGGCCAGAGCAGCTCAAAGAGTATCACCCTACCTCAGTGGTACACCATCTAAGCCACTAGAATTTTGGATCTTCAAAATTATTAAAACACTAAAGAAGAGAATGCTAAAGAGGCAAGTAAATTCCTCCAG
This sequence comes from Sminthopsis crassicaudata, assembly GCF_048593235.1. NCBI lineage: Eukaryota > Metazoa > Chordata > Mammalia > Dasyuromorphia > Dasyuridae > Sminthopsis > Sminthopsis crassicaudata. Next base: position 540,570,091 of record NC_133618.1, read on the forward strand.
GTTTTCATTTTGCCCTTTTTCAATCCTAAAAGCAATATTTTTTTTTAAAAGAAGAAAACACATACTTGAGGCTTTACAGGTTCTAGGAATTCCAGGTGAAATTCATATATATTGTCTCCTTTGGCACCATGGCCATGGGCTGCAAAAAAAAAAAAAAAAAAAAAAAAAAACAGAGGTCAGCATGGACATGGGCAAAGCAAATCTATCCCTACATCAGTTCAGCAGAGATCTTTCATAGCTCGCTGCATGTATAAACCAATCCAAAGTGAATAGACCAAATATACAAATTTGTTCATAGGAACAATCATTAGACATGGTTATTTAGCTTAACAAGAAGACTTTTTATTTCTTATTGCACTTTGTAGTTAGATAAAATTGTCTGTGGTTTGTGCACAGTAAGGGTGGGAATGGCAGACATGAAGGGAAAACAAAAGACACCACATAGGTATATTTAACTTTCAAATTTTTTCTTGTTCCTGATCAACAGTGGATAGCAACTGGGTTGAAATTTTTTTGTTATCTTGTTTATGAGGTTACAAAAGGAAAACTGACAGAATACATGGAAATTATGGTTCTCAGCTCCAAAAACTCCCCTCTGGGGAGAGAGGGTGAGGATCAAATAAAGGGAAATGGATTGAAGGAACAGCTACATCCTTTTAGAAGATGGAACTGAACCAAACGGCAAAGAGAGAAAGTAAGACATAGTGAATAGGTTCTTAAACCTTTTTTTTTGTGTCCTGGCCCATTTCAGCAATCTAGAAAAACCAATGATCTTCTTAGAATAATGATTTTAAATGCACAAAATAAAATACAAAAAATTATAAAGGAAATCAATTATATTGAAACAGTTATTAAGTTTTTTTAACCTCTCTGGGCCTCAGTTTCCTCATCTGTAAAATGAGCAAGTTGAACTAGCTGTTCTCTAAGGTCCTTTCTAACTAAATCCTATGATCCTAAACTGAGGAAAAATAAAATTTTATTGAGTCCCACTTCTCCTACTTCAGCCTAAGATAGAAAAATAAGGTAAAAGGAAAGATGGGGAAAGAGTTTCTGAGTTTAGCCATGAAAAAGCCACCAAGTTATCCCTCTTTGTTTCTATATCCTACTACCCTCTGTTCCTCCCCTCCCACAAATGTACAAGTGAAGGAGTCCAAAGCACAATGACTATTGGATACACTAGTTGCTGACTTCCTTGAATTTATTTTTTTCTTTTTCTTTACAAATCCATGGTGATACTATTTCTTGATACTATAATAACCAACCTTTCAAATCCAGATTACTTAAAAAAATAAACCCCAATTTTTTGGCCAATAAACTTCATACTACATTTCTACCCCAAAGGCAGAGTTATTTGAATAAAATTAATGGAAATTTTTTTCCTTTTTTAATCTTTGAATTAAAGAGAAATTTAAAGTCTTCTTAGACCAGTCACTTCTAGATTTCTCTTCACTTCTACTTATGGCCCATTAAGCAAAACAAGATGACTCAGTTAGTGCTACTGAGAACAGATGCAGTTTCTGACCCTAGGCATATTTCAGCCAGTATTAATTCATTCACTGTCATCATTGTTCTCCCTCTAATAGTCCCCAAATCTCACATTCAAGAACATCTATCTTGGAGAAGATCCCTACCCTGGTCTGAACCAGGTGAAGTTCAAGTACAATGACCTTTCAGAAAACCCCACAAGACCTGCCCTTACTTATAAAGAAGCTCAATGGCTGTTGAAGAAAACAAGCTGAATCATCTGAAACAAATTTTGTACTTTCCAAACTCATTCATTTTCTTAAAGTCCAATGGCACCAGAAGATAAGCAATAGTAAAGGAATAAATCAAAGCAATGAAAAGAAAATAAAACTGCCATCACATTTTTTATTTCAAAGTGAGTAGAGGAATCTTTATATAGGATACTAACCTTTGAAATGAAGGGCATTTTCAGTGATGCTGATGTCAGGATGCTGTGGAAGGAGATCAAGAACATGAACAGGAATTGGAGCTCTAATGGTGGGAAAAAAATTAAATTAAATAGATATTTAATTTCTACCCTCAAACTTGGAACTCTATTTTTCCCCCTTCATGCTCTGAGTTAAAACATTTGGTTATCTATTCATACCAAGACACAAGGGTTCTGTATATTTATAGTCTATCTTCAATGACAATCTTTCAGTTCAATAAAACTCTACTGAACAACTGCTATGTTTAAGGAACTGTTCTTGGCACTAAGAGGAACATATACATGAAGAAAGACCACTGTGTACCATAAGTTTGCAATAGAGGAGAATACAGACACCAAAAATACTGAGAGCTCTGAAAAGGGAAAGATCACAGACAGCAGTGAGCACTAGGAAAGTTATCACAGAAGAGACATTTGACCTGAGGCTTGAAAGGGGAGCAGGATTCTAATATAGTGACAGCAAAGGTGAGGGCAATATAGACAGGAAATACTGATGACAAAAAATGCATATATGGAATCTGTGGCTCTGAGGAGCCCTGACTCAGGTTCCAGGTAGAAAGGCTTTTTTATTCACTGACTAAATTACTAAGGAGGAAAGTTTCCAGTCTGGAAGAGATGAGGGAAAAGCTCAACTAGAATGTCTCAAATATCTACTGTCTATTTTCAAGTCCCTCTAGCAGCTGGGCCCTAAGTAGGACTGCTTACAACTAATGTCAGAAGGAAAACTCCCCCACCTCCATCCCTACCCCCACCCCTACTCTACAATCATTAGGCAAGAGGCAACATGTCTCTAAGGAGTCATCACTGCCTCCTTGATCAGTTCTTTCAGCAGCCTCAGCAAGCTCTATTTCATCTCACATCTCTGAGAAAAATCAGATAAAGGAGGAGGTACTCTGAAGGACTGAGCTGTGAAAGCTAATTGGGCAAAATGCCAGAAGCTAGGAGGCACATTGGGTAGCAAAGGGAAAAGCTCTTTAAGAACAGAAACTTTCCTCAGTAAAAAAAAAAGACAGAATTGTTAAATTTCATGTTTCATCTCTTTATGTCTGATTCTCCTCAGGACTGCTTTCTAACCAACTCAGAGAATGAAGCTATCCCATTTCCCTCCTATATGACTGTGAAGTAAAACAGTATGAGTAGCACAATTCCATTCCTTTTAAATTGGCTTCCAGTACCATTCTCTGGAACAGCCTTGACTGCCCACCCAAAGTGTGGGCCTAGGAGCTCAGCAAGGATTTTATGCAGGCTACTTCCAAATACTAACTTGGCAGAAAGGGGCAGGTTCTTCCCTAAGCTTCACACAGTTTTATGAACTCTCAATTTTAATCTTTGCTGCAAGTGGAGAGGAACTTAAGTATGGGATCATTCATTTAGAGCTGGAAAAGATCTCTTAAGTTATCTCATGGAAACATCTCCCTTCCTTGAGGAGGAGGAGGAGAACTAAGGCCTAGGGAGGTAGAAAAAGTGACCTCCCAAGCCATGCAGGTAGCACAGAAGCTCATCTCCTTCAAATCCAAGTACCATCAAAGTCTATGGGTCTCCTGCATTTAGAGATGCTATTATCAGAAGCAAATTTTAAACTGGGCATGACAAGGGTAGGACCAGGGATGGGGACAGCACTGTCTCCAAAGAATCAGGCTTAAAAGAGTCAAGGACATGCAGGTAATGAACCAGAGTAGGCCTAACAGGAATCATCTTTGGTAAGACAGTTTATTTCAACCTTCACATACCCAAGTGCAACTATGAATAAGTTTGGCTCCCCTCTCTCACCAACCCTTTTCCACAGGCCCCATTTGTGACCACATACTCAACTTTGAGCATTCCAATCAAATTGACCTAAGCAATTTGCCTATCTTTGGACTTGATTTTACCTCGACAATAACCTTCAAATTCTACACTGCTACAGTTAAAGTGTTTGGGAAATTTTTAATGTTATATAAATGGGAACAGTCAATATTTTGGTTTTGGTCTGGATATGTAATTAGGAAACTCCAGATATATAAATCCCTTCCACTGAGGCAAACCAGTGAATCATCTGTAATATATATTCTTAAGAGAATTACCTGGGGCACCAAAGGGTTAAGTAGTAACTTGCCTAAAATCACAAAGCCAGGATAGATTATAGTATTTGAACCAAGATTCTCCAGGACTCTAATGTCAATCCTGTATCTGCCGCACCATGCTGTCTTTCAGTAACAACAATCATAATTTAAAATTATTAACTTACACTTAAAACACTTTAAGGTTTGTAAAAACATTCTCTCCATTAATACCTCATGAGATTAACATTTATTATACCCATTTATAAATATGGAAACTGATAATGAGTAAATGACATGCCCAGGGTCACATAACTAATAAACCTTGAATTCTAATCCATGTTTCTTGACTCTACATGCATCAGTTCTTATCTTTTTAAGTCACATGCTGTTTGTATCCTTTGATCAGGAATTTTTAAAAATATGAATAGTTCTAACTGCCACCTACTAACTCTGCGACCTTTGGCAGTTACTTCACTCTCATCAGTAAACAGAGGGGATTGGATTTGGTGTCACTCTAATGCTAATACTTTCGGTTATTCCCAAATTCAACAAACTCGTCTATTCCAATGCTAGGAGTCATTCTGCCTTCCCTTAAGAATCAATCAAGTTATTGCTTCATCCGCTCACCCCTTTGTGTCAGGCCCAAGAAGAACTATCTAGTTAATTGAATAGATAAATACAAAGTAATTATGGGAGAACATTAATAACTTAGGGAAGTGAGGAAAGGCCTCATGTAGCACCTGAGCTGAGCTCTTACCGGGAGATAAGACTTCTGAGAAATGGAAGGAAGTGGAGGAGAGCATTTCAGCATGGAGTACATACTGGAGTCGGCCTTGACTCCACACATTTTTCACATGTTATCAGGTTCTACCCCACAACCTTCCCTTAACTGTCCCCTGCTTTCCACTCCCATGGCCAGCACCTAATCTGGGCTCTCGTCTTACCTGACCAGGGATAGCTTCACAAAAGGTTCCTTACTTAGTCTTTGGCTTCTGTCCACCCTAGCAGATTAATCTTTCTCATGATGCACTAATCTGAGCAGACCAAATCCTCACATATTGCGGTAAAATTAGAATTGGATTTTAAAAAGACCTGAATTTGAATCCCAGCTTTGCTACTTCCTAGGTGATCTTAAGCGCTCTGTGATTTTTCTGTAATCAGCTTCCTCATTTTATCCTGGAAAAGAGGGGAACTGAACTAGATGATTTTTAAAGTCTTCGGGCCCTGGAATCTATAACCTCTAGAATTGTTTCTGTTCAGAAATTATCAAAAGTTCCTACAATTTTCTAAATAAAGTCCAAATTCCTTTGCACTTAAAATTACCTTCTAGCTTTAACTTATCTTTTTCAGACAAACTGAGAAGTTTACAATCTCTTGAAAAGATCCTACGCTTCCCTAAACCTGCACTTTACGCTTTTCTTTATGTCCTAATAAAATGACACATTAATTAATGGCCCAAATCCAGTCCCATAATCACGACTAATTTTAAATGCCGCCTCTTCCAAAAAGGGCCCTCTCTAAAGTTCTCTCTTCAATGCTTATCGCTGGCTACTTCGGAGTATTAGTTTGCGGGCACCTGGGATATCCCTCGGGAAGCTGTAATCGCCTCCAGGGGAGTGATCAAGCCTTACTCATTTTCACTTACACTACAGTATTTAATTTGCCCTCGTTAAACTTTTATTAAATGTATCGATTGTCAAGTTGGAGAGACAGATTTAAACATGGGAGAGAATGTTCCAGAATATAAAATCTAGTTCCGGATAGGTCAAAGAACTATTAGGTCTGCTCTATGCTGTGATCTCCTGAGGGTGACCCCTGCGCCTGGGATGAGCTGAAACTGATTTTGTAGGAGAGCAGGGGGATACGTGCTGCATTATAAGATAGTTATAAGCCTTGCCCACGCTCACACGCAACCCCCCATGCAACTTTTCACTCCCAACAGCACTTCTGAATCACCACAATGGGTCGGAAAACGGGACTCCTCCTGGGTGGGTGTTGAGATACATGACACCCGGCTCCGGTCTCCCAGCGCGCCTGCCCGGAGGAGGCTCCCCCGGAGAGAGCGCAGTAGCCTCCAGCGGATCCCGCCGGCCTACCTGGGGTCCCGCCGTACAAACCTTCCTCCAGAGTCGCTTGGCAAATTACACAACAGATCCAGTGGCAGGGCAAGATGCCTCGGGTCAAGGCCGGCCCTCGGCGAGGAGCTCACGAATGGAGACCAAGTGCACTGGCCGGACCCCCAGCGGGGCGCCGCCTGTCACGTACCTCTAGGTGCACGGCGGGGTGGACTAGGGAGGTGAGGGAGGCCCTGCCCGCGCCGCGGAGGTGCACGCGGGGACACACGGGCAGACACGCACCCGCCCTGTCCCGCGCGCGACACGCACATTCACCACACTGACGAAAGTCCCCCACAAGAGCGGGCCCGGAAAGCTAAAAAAGAAAAGGGGGGCGGGATGTCCCGCGTCGGGGCCGAGGGGTCGGGTGGGCCCGGCCGGGCCGCTTTACCTGCACGTCGCTCAGCTCCACGCGCAGATACACTTCGCGATGCCTCTGGGCCCAGTAGACATGCGGGGTTAGCACCTGGTTCTGCATGGCCGCTGCCGGGCTTCCCGGGTGCTGGGGAGGAGCGGGCGGGGAGTCTGGTCCTCCGCAGCAGCTCGAGAGCCACCTGAGTCAAAGCCGGAGGAACTGGCGGCGACGCTCGGGGTGCGCGCGCCGCCGTGCCGGGACCTAGAGCCTCGGGTCCGCCCCCTTCCCTCGGCGTCTGCGCCTGCGCACCGGAACGGGCGTGGGGGGGCCGTCAGGGAGCAGCTTGTGCGCGCTCCCTGCGCGGAGGGGGCGGAGCGCGCCCCGTAGCTTCTATCTGTGTGGGAAGCACACAGTGAGAGCACGGTGCTGCGAGATTCGATGACCTCCTATCTGGAGCTGTGGCCCAGAGTGGCTGGGAGCGGATACAGGGAGTGCTTAGGCGGGAGGGGGAGGAGGGGCAGGCAGCCCCTTCTGGCGGCCCTTTCACTGGTTTTCTGGAGCCGCCCGGCGGGGAGCGGGACAGATGAACCTTAAATTGACTGGTGTCACTTTCAACCTGGAAGCAAGAGGAGACGAAACTTGGACTGGCTCCCACAGGCTGATGGCTGTCACTCCTCAAGTGTGTGAGGCGCCCGATTCAGATCTTTACTCCTTTCACTCCTTTGCACCGTCACAGCCTCCTCACCTTGTAATATTCCTCTCTATCCCATACTTTCCATTGGAGTCTAAGCTCTCAGAGGGCAGAGCCCCTCTGTTCTGTGTCATTCCCAGGCCCGATACAATGTCATGAACGCTTGTAGATTGCATTGCATTTGTTACACCTCCTATTCTCCCCTGCAAGTCATCCCTTAAGGTTCATCTTAACCAAAAGCAAAACAACAAATTGTAGCGTGATTTACTGGACCAGAACTTTCCATAAGAATCGCCCCAGAAAGGATAGTTTTCCTTTCTGTAACTGGAAATATCACCAGACTTTTGACAGCGGTTAGCCCAGTGCATCAGATAGCTCCCCACTAAACTTTCTGTATACCTCATTAGAACGTATGCTACACTGATAGTCTTGTGACCCATATTCCAATCCCAGTGGAGTCCTGTACTTGGTGTCCGGCCATGAACAAGTCAACTTCTCAAGCCTTAGTTTCCTCATTTGTAAGTGGATACAATTCTTGCACCTGCCTCACAGGCCTTTCATGCAAAATGTTTTGTCAGGTGTTATTTCGGACCTTACCTAACAACTAGCAGGGACATCCAGGACACTAGATCTAATGGAAGAACACCAGCAAAACAGCTCGGCTTGTACAAACTAATCCAGCTTTAGGGCACTGAACTAAGTGACGAAATCAGGCTTAAAGAGAGACAACATGGTGCTTGTGTAAAAATTCTTGGCCTTTGATTCAGAGAATTTGGAATCAAATCCAGAGGTGATCTTTCTCCTTCCTGAACTTTCTACATTCAGGTTGATATCTTCTATCAAATGGCTCCTTCACTGCTGTATACAAATGTGACTTTCAAATTTAACACAATACCAATGAAAATGTCAAAGGATACATACAAAATACCATAGCATATACAAGATAATTTAGCTTACTTGCTCTTACAGTCCCAGTTATCACCCTATATGCATCCTTTTTTCAGCTAAACTCCTCCAGAAAGTCATTCCCATTTGGTGCCTTTTCTTGTCTTCTAACTTGAGCTGGCTTCTGACCTCATCATTCAACTAAAATTGTCCTCTTTGAATTTACTAATGATTTCTGAATTGCCAGCTCCAATGGCCTTTTGGCAATCCTGATTCTTGATTTATATGTAGTATTTTTCACTGTTGACAATTTTCTCATTCTAGATACTCTCTTCTCTCTGGGTTTTTGCAACATTGTTTTCTCCTGGTTCTCCCACCAGTCTAGCTGATTCTTGATCTGGGTCATCTCACCAAAAGTCATCATCCCCCAAGGCTCTGCACCAAGTTCTTTCCTCATTTCTCTCTATATTATCTTACTTGGAAATCTCATCAGCTCCAATTAGTATCTCTAAGATTCCTAGATTTACATATCCAGCCTTCATTTCTCTTTTGAACTAGTTAGATATCTATCACTGCCTCTTGGACATATTGTACTTGATGCCCTTAGTCCAAAATACAATATCTATCTTGTTCCTCTGGAAAATATGTCCCCCCTCCTTAACTTCCCTGTCACTATCAAGGATATCACTATCCTCCTAATCATTCCCTCCATCATACCTCCCAACTCATCCCCTTGATATTTCTACCAAGGATAACAATAATAGGAAGAGGAAAGTATAGATTTGGAGTCTGTTGTTGAAATCCCACCTACCAAAAAAAAATCCTACTGTGTGACCATAAACACAATACAGTACCTCTGTAAATCCTTTCATATGATATATATATGTGTGTGTGTATATATATATATGTATATATATATATATACATATATATATATACATATATATATATATATACACACAAAATAAATATTTGGATTGTAGCTGGTAGTCCACTGTGGGGAGGTTGGGGGTGGATAGATTTAACATTTCTCCTTGTTTCCCTGGTTCCTCAAGATTCCATTCAAAGCCTTCTTTCTGTAGAAAAGTCACTCAAGTTGCATTAATTCTGTTAAATCACCTTCCATCTAACTTTTATGTCTTCTATGAACCTAGCTGGATATTGTCTCCTCCACTATACTGTGAACTCCTTGGGGACAACAGGAGTGAACTTTGTTTTTCTTCGTATTTTTGATGCTTCCCATAGTGCCTGACACACAGCAAATTCTTAATATGTTTGCTAATTTACCAACTGCCACTTCCTGTGGAATCTTGGCTAATTACTTAAGCTTCTTGGATCAGTTTCCTTATCCATAAAATTAAAGAGTTGGTATGCCCAAAGTGTTATAAAACTGTTCATATCCTTTGAGCAACAATACCATTATTAGGTTTGTATCCCAAAGAGATAATTTAAAAAAAAATGGAAAAGAACCCACATGTACAAAAAATATTTATAGCAGCTCTTTTTTTCAGTGGAAAAAAAAAAAAGGAAATTGAGGGTATGCTCATCAAATTGGGAATGACTGAACAAACTGTGGTATATGAATGTAAATGGAATATTATTGTGCTATAAGAAATGATGAGTAGGTATTTTTCAGAAAAACCTAGACTTCCATGAACTGATGCTGAATGAAGTGAGCATAACTAGAACATTGTATATAGTAATAGCAACATGGTACAATGAATAACTTTGATAGACTTAGCTCTTCTCAGCAATACAATAATCTAAGACAATTCCAAATACCTCATGATAGAAAATGCCATCCACATCCAGAGAAAGAGCTATGGAATCTGAATGCCAATTGAAGCATACTATATTCATTTTATTTTTGTTTTTTTCATTCTGATAAATTTTCTCTTTTGTCCTGATGAATATGGAAATATTTTAATATGATTGTACATGTATAACCTATATCAGATTGCTTGCCATCTTGTGAAGGGAGAGGAAGAGGGAGAAAGAAAAAAAATCAAAACTTAAAATTTTATTTTAAAATGATTATTGAACATTATCTTTACATGTAATTGGCAAAAAATACTGTTACATGGGAAAAATAAATTACATGAAAAGGCAATAAATAAATAAAATCAAAAGATGGACTACATAACCTTTGAGGGCCCTTCCAAATCTAAATTTATGATTCTGTGAAAATAACCAAAGCTGAATCAGATAAATTAAGCTAAGCTTCTCATAGATGACTTTCTTCTTTGGGGAAAACAATTCAGTTTCTTTTCCTCATTAATTTCAATTCCTTCTAATATTTTTTGCAAAGTCTTACCTTCCAACCCTGTACTTGTACCCATCATGTGTGCATGTTATAGTTATCAACAAGCATTTATTAACTGTTTATTACTCACTATTCTGAGGATATAAAAACTAAAAAGAATGTATGTATTTTTATTTTAATGTATAAACATGTAAATATTCATATATCACATACATATTTACACAGTATATATAAAGATATATGTCCATATTACATACTTATTTGTCATATATGTGTGTTTATATGTTAAATATGCAGATTTTCATATATACAGTACATAGACATAGAAATCAATCAAATTGAAGGGTAGGTCATTTTAAAAAGAGTTAAAAGGATATCTGGTGAAAGGTTTACTAGAAAACTAAGAATTTAAATATATGCCTTTTATTGCTGATATCAGTAGTGTATCTGATGATTCTACTGCTGTTGTTTGGGTGCTAGTCAGATTAGAGGACAAGGCTGAGAAAACGTAAACTGTGTAGTACAAATAAATCTCAAACATTGAAAAATACATTGTGTTAAATATCTTCCTCTACCAAAAAACATGATTACATTAGATTGGCTTATACTGTCATTCACAGTCTTTTTTTTAATCACAGGAGTATATTTACAGAACAAGGTACAAAAACATGACCTTCTGGATGATAGAAGATTAAATTAATATTCTAAGATCATAGTGTACCTTCCAGCACAGCCACCTGGGCAACACATGTCCCAACAAAATCTAAAGTTTCTTGTGGTCAAGGACAGTATTTTCATCAGAAATGGTTAGAATGTTAAAAATGCTAAATGGATGGCTTGACGAAGAAAGGAAAAGTCAGGAACCCAGGAATATTGTATATGAGACAAAATTAGTCCAATTTGGAAATACTAAGCAGAATCTGCAAGTAAGACTAAGGATTTCATAAAGCTAATAGTCACATCAAGATGTAAATCAAAAGTACTATTTTTGTGGCTTGCCTTTCTGGATAATTTCAAATCATTCTTACTCACAATGGTTTTTCTTCTTAGTACCCTGGGGTTTCAGCCTAGCCTTTTCCTCCTCATTTCTGCTTTGGTTTCCTTTGTTTCTTTTTAGTTTTAGCTAAAGTCTAACCTTCTGCAAGAAGTCTTTCTCAAGCCTTCTTAATGGTAGTGCCCTTCCTCTGAGAATACTAACTTCCACTTATTTGCTCCATATTTGTTTGTATAAGATTGTTTGCATATTATATATATTATATTGCATGAAAATAAGATATAAAACTGGAGATCCATCTGTATACAGATGATAGCTGAACTTTTAGGAGCTAATGAGATTACAAAAAGAAACTACTAAGTGGAAAGAGTCCCAGTGTACACTCCAAAATGAGAGAGGATATTGGGAGTACATAACAGCTTTATAAGAATGAACTTTATATGGATCTGTCAGATAAAAATTGGAAGACAGCTTAGAAGTACCCATAGAAAAAGAAGACACAGAATAAGAGAATGGTTAATGGTATCAAATACCATCAAAAGATCAAGGACTAAAAAAAAAAAAAAAAAAAGGATTTAGCAATAAAAGGATCATCGGTGACCTTATAAATAGCAGTTTCAGTCTAGTAATGGGAATGTAAATCAGATTGCAAGGTGCTGAATAGTGGCAGAAGAGAAAGTGGAGACAAAGAGCATACACAGTTTTATGTGAGGAGTGTGGCTAGGAAAAGGAGGAGAAATACGAGATGATAGTCCAAGGGTAGCAGAGGTGAGTTGAGGTTTGAAGAATGAAAGCTGACCATATTTGAGGAGGGCTGACTTTTTTCTATCCTTGTTATTATACTTTTTACAAAGTTGTAATCTGTGTATCATTCCAAGTTTTATTTTTCCATTGCATTACTTTGTAATAAGTTTTGATATTGTCCATAAACATACTATTTCAATGGCAACAATATACTGTTTCAACTTCCTACCAATCAACTGTCATTTCCCAACTATTGGTTGTTTATAACTCCCTTAGAGTGCCACTTTTTCTAGTTAGGAATTAATTTTCATTAACATAGCCAGACTTTTAGAGTTTCCTGTGTGACAAAGACAAAGAGCATGGGAAGGACCTTCCAGAGGCAAAGAGTTCAGGATAAATACCATAAAATGTAAAGTTAAGTGATCCACAAAGGCATCAGGTCGGACTGGACCAGTGAGAAGAGAGTTATGTTAGAACTCATGAGATCAGTCCTGGTTCCTGGCTCTTCCATTATTTACCTGTGTGACCCAGGACACATCATTTCTGCCATCAAGTGTCTTATCTTGCAACTGGGGATAATAAACCACTGTATGTCATTATTGGCAACCTGCACACTACACATGACAATATTTTATATTTATGTACGACTTCAAGGTCCACAAATCACTTTATATAAGAGCATATTTGCTTCCCCAACTTTCACTTTCTCCTAATCTTTATTTTCTTTTCAGGTTCTTCCTCTGACCTCACTTTTTAATAAAATAACTCCCTAGAGAAAGGGACTTTTATATTGTCGTAGTATTCCCATGGTTGGAGGCACTTTTAAAATGCTTGGGCTATTTCCTTCAAAAAAAAAAAAAAAAAAAGAAAGGAAGGAAGGAAGGATGAATGAATGATTGCTGATTGCCTGATTTCCTCCCAGGTTCTGCCCTCCTTTGGGTATCCTCTTCATACAGGAGTGTCCCCACGGCCAGCAGCTGCTGAGCAGCGCAAAGGGGTTCTCTCCTCCCGCCGCCCGAGGGCGCTGTCGCTCTGGGCCGCACCGGGCCGGGGCCACGGGTGCCCTTCTTGGCCCGGCAGCCGCGGCAGTGTCTGCGGCGAGGCCGGCGGCGGGCGGGTCCGCGAGGAACCGGAAGTGCGGGAGCCGCCACCGCCGGGAGTCGCGTTCGCCAGTGTCGCTCTCCCGTCTGCCGGCAGCTGAGGAGCCGCTGGGCGTCGAGACAGTCGCCGCAGCCGGGACTGAAGTCTAGGGAGGGCGGGGCGCGGCATGAAGCGGCGGCGGCCCCGTCTATAGGCACGTCGGGACCGGCCGGCCGGGCGGGGCTGAGGGGAAGGTGCAGTATCCGCCCCCACCCTCCAACTCCCGCGGGCTCGGGACGGGGCGCCGCGACGGGGGATCCGGGCCCTCTCCGCCTCCTCCCGAGCCCCCTTCCCTGTCCCCGGCCCCTGCCCTTCCACGCTCACGCTCCCGCCCCCAGGTTAGCTCCCTGCCTTCCTTCCCCCGCCCGGCCTCTCCCTCCGTCCGCCCCTTGATAACCTCTCACTCCGGAACGCTAACAGTCGCTCCCCCATTAACGTCCAGTCCCCTCCCCCAACCTCTCTTCGGTCACTCCTCTTCCCCAGTTTGCCCCTTCCTGTCCCACCTCCTACCCAATGAGAGCGCTGCATCTGTCCGCCTAGGCTGCTCCATCGGAAGGCTCTGGGGCCAGTGGGGGAGGGGAGAACACCCCCTCGTTTTCTCCGGCTCCTTGATTTTCTAAGCTGGTTTCCTAGTCAGATCCCTGCCCCGTCCGACCGCTGCCCTATTCCCTTCCTCCTCCTCCCGTAAGGCCTTTGTCGTGCATCCTCCGGGAGTCTGAGATGGGGCTCGCTGTTGGCTGCCCCTTTAAAGATACCAGTTCGGTGGCCCCGTTCCTAAAAATTGAAGGAATTGAGACCACAAAGACTTTGTTTTCTATAAACTGTATATCACCTTTGTGTTAGGGCTGTCATGACATTTTTAAGGTCTTTGCCAGCCCAGGGTTATTTATTAACCTTGCATCTTTTTCTGCCTCCCTTGTAGCTTCCTAGTTAGCCTGCAGATATCCTGGCATGGAATGCATGTTACATGCATGGGCGCATTTAAAATAACAGTTCTTACATTTACTTCTCTCACCATCCCCAAAGTTTCAACACCAATCTTGACAAATGACTTTTCCAACAAGTAACTTTAAAGGTCGTTTAGAAATCAGGAAAGAAGCAGAGGAGTTCTTAACCTGCTAGCATATTCCGTGCTTTCTGTTAATCTCAGCCCCTAAAGCATGTCACATTTCCCATATCTAGCAATACTTATAGTTTTCTGGTGCTTCTTTCTTCAGTCATAGCTCCCAAAACAGGGCCTTCTTATTGATTAGCTTGATAAACCTAATCCCTTTTTAATGAATCATTTATCCAAAAAAAAAAAAAAAAAAAAAAAGGGAAAGGGAGACAAAGAGAAATAAGATTATCTTGTGGCAGTCTTTTTCAATAGAAGATAAGTAATATGCAACAGAATCATGATGTTGTCTTATTTTTGTACATTTTTTCATAAGAGTTCATGAATATCAATAAAAGTACTTTAAAATTGTAATATACAAATATAAGGCACTTACATTACCTTTGTATAAAAAGAATACCATTTAAACTAGATTGTAAAATAGACATTTTATTTATTAAGAAAGGATCAATTGCAGAATCTTACTGCATTGTAAGGACAATTGTAGGAATAGTACTAGGAGAGGGGAAGAGTGATTTACATAAGGAATCTTCATACTGCTGGATTGTAAGACAAATGTTATCATTACCATATTTACATGATTTAAACTACTTGTATTCAGTGGGCAGCACTGATAGGTGAAGGAAGGAAACATTCTGGTGAGAAGAGAGCAGTAAGATGAAGAGGGATCTGTGTGCAGAGACATCTCTTGAAAGAAAAATTTTTGAATGTGAAAATAGGAAGAGATTAAAACTAGGTCCTTAAATGGTAAAGTAGGTGATTAGTGGCAGGATGAACAGCTCCACAAACTTTAGTATTGACTTTAACATTTTAAAAAATGTTGCTAACATAAGGCAATCTAGGAAATAATGGAAGTATGTTAGAGAATTTATTTTAAAAACAAGACAATAGAGCTCGACAATTTCATTTGGGCAAAAGAAATATTAATAAGTCAGAAAATTGGGGAAAAGCTGACAACATTAGAAATGGTCAGACAGTCATGAGCTGTATGGACAATGTTCTCCCATCACAGAGAATTAACTAGCTGTGTAGTTGTGGACAAGTCAATTAACTTCAAAGCCTTAGTTTTCTCTGTGAAATATACTACTTACCTCACAGAGATATGAGGAAAGTGGTTTGTAAATCTTAATAAATTTGATGTAATAGAGGCTGCATGATTAGAGAACTGATTGAGAAACCAGGAAAACTAAGGTTCCAGTTTTACCTCTGACATACTTCACAGTTTGATCTTGGTCAAGCACTCTCAGTGCTCTAGGCAACTCTTTTAAGTTGCAGGGAATGGCCTGATCTGTAATAGCTGAAGGAGTTTGCTCATCCAGAAGTTCCTACTTCTGGAATCACTACTCTGGTACCCATACTTGTTATAGAGCTGGCACAGTACAATTTCATTTACTTTTTTGTGTCTTATTCCTATATTTCATATTATTACTTTAGAGAATAAACTTCCATGTTGTTAGCTAAGAAGAAAGATTTTAAGGGGTAAATTGTTGCTTGTATTCTATTCCATTTAGAACTGAACTGAAGTTATTAACAATTCGTAGAAAGTAGGCCATCCCCATTAGATGGGTAAGCCACTGTTATAATACACTGCTATGTATTCCTGTGTATTCAGTAAGTATTAATTGAATTAAATGACTTGAATTCCCTGCTGAGTTACTTTGGATTTTAATCAGTGATCTAGAAGTTAGTGCTTAGTTACTGTACTATTTTAGAGTACATGTTGCATAACTTAAGACAGAGTTTCTAATTGGTTTCTCTTGGCATTCATTGAAGTATCATTATATTATTTCTTTGTAGCATGTGGGAAGACACAGTGTCCTAGTAGCAAGAGATTTTTAGACCCAATTTATGTGCTATGAAGGTCTGGCCTTATGAGTAGACATACAGTATCTGCACTTTATAAACTGCTTTTTGTGGCAATTCTTCACCATAAGTTTATGATAATTTGCAAAACTGATCATTCTACATTTAAATCTTTTGTTGATTGCACTCTGGTGGTAGATTATAACTATGTGATATGTATTCATTTACATTTATGGATTCAAAACCCCCAAATTCAAATACCTATCAACCAAGTGACTGTAACTTTGTATGTAGAGTTGCTGTTTATATAGTTTCTTTTTATGGCAACTATTATCAGCAAGTACTAATTGTTCATCATAAATTCTTTTTTCTGTAAATTTTTCTGCTTATTACTTTGCAATTTTAATTTAGGATTAAATATTGAAATTGATAACTTTAGTTCTGGATTTGTGAAAGAAGTATAGAACTTTGCAGTTTACTTTAAATAAATTAGTGTGCTATTGTGTGAAGTTCATTTTCAAATAGGAAAAAGTGCCCTTCAGATTTTTATAATGAATTTTTTCTCGAAAAATATTAAGTACCTTGTTTTACATGTGATATTGTTTGAAAGAAGTGTATTTCCTTCTAATTTGATGATGAGTATAACTTGTGCAGTTTATGTTGGCCTTAGAAAAGTTCCCATAAAATACATTTAAAAACTCCAGTTGCTTTATTCCCTTCTTTCTTTTACTCCAGCCTAAATACTAGATGAGAGCAGAATTCTACAAGTAAATTGTGAACTAGCCAGTTGAACTTTTTGTCACCAGGGTTTCATCTGAAAATATGAAAAAAAATTTGAAATAATGTTATCTAATGTATATGTTTTGTGGCAAATTACCAGTATTAAATGGATGGTAGCAAAGTTCTTGAGAACCTGGGATAAAAAGCTCCATGTAAGTAACAGTTTTTTCTTCTGTTTCAGTTGGTGGTGGTAATTTGACTTAATTCTAGCAATCTTCATTTGCCAAATGTATCTTCCCCTCCCCCCCTTTTAATGCCAAAGCACTTAATAGACTTTGCACATTCAGCTTCACCACTGATTTGATGCCAGCTCTGGGAAGAAGACTAGCAGCCAATGGGCATGTGGCCCACTTTCTTTCATTGTGGGAGATGAGTTAGAATTTTGGCAAAGCATGTCAGGGAAACCTTTACAGAAAGTTCCCAAGGGAATATCTAATGAATGTATAGAACAGACTTCACTTCAATTTTTTAAATAAATAATAAATCCAATTTTTAAAATGAACAAAGAGGAGGGGAAGCTATTGATCTTATTATTTATTTCAGCTATCATGAAAGTTTCATTTTTTTTTTGACTGATTTTTCATTCCTGTTAGATTCTCATTTTGACCAATACAACAAAACAGAAGTCTCAAACTGCTACTTGTGGCTTACTTTTCCAGGAAAATGCAACATGGCAGCAGCAATGGAAACTGAACAGCTGGGTGTTGAAATCTTTGAAACTGCAGAGTGTGAGGAAAATGTTGAATCACAAGAACAGTCTAAATTGGAGCCATTTTATGTTGAGAGATATTCCTGGAGTCAGCTTAAGAAACTGCTTGCAGATACCAGGAAATACCATGGCTACATGATGGCTAAGGCACCCCATGATTTTATGTTTGTAAAGAAGAATGATCCAGATGGCCCTCATTCGGACAGGGTCTATTACCTTGGTGAGTTCAGTTACAGGTTTTCTAATTCAGATGGAGAATTTGTAGATTCTCTTAAGGAAAAAAATTTTTTTTTTAGATGAGAATTGTAACGGTAGTGGAGTCCTCCTCCTTTTCTTATTTTTCATGGATTTGAAACTTTAAAATTACAAATAGACAAGGATGATCATTTCATATAAGAACTTTCATGTAGTTTTAAAATAAATGAAGTAACCAGAAATTACTTCTTTCTAATGCCAAGTGATTATACATTTCACTGGAGGTAAACAGTTATGTTCTCATTACTTACCTTTAGTTACTATTTTTTTTTCTAGTCCTACTCTATTTTTGGTCTTTTCTTCCTAAGTCCACAAGAAGAAGACATTACGTTTAAGATCTACCCAGTATAAACATTCTATTTTCACACTCCAAAAAAAATAGTTATACAATAGTTTACAGCAATTCTTTCATTAATGTCTTATTTAGAGATTTATTATCATATGTTTATTTACATAAGGCCCACATACAAAAGAACAACAAAAAAGAAATATTTGAAATGCACTCAGATTTATCCTTTGGATACATAATTTTGATCTTGTAACTCTTATATTAAAGCCAAATCAGAAGTCAAGAAGACCTAGGTTCAGATCCTGTCTCTAATATAGCTTAGCTTTTCAACTCTGGAAGAGTCACTTAACTTCTGTTCCCCAGACTACTTTCTGTAGATTGTAAGTTTTAGAATAGTTATCAATCTGTATTAGTAAATAAGAAGAAATTCCTCTAGTCAAGCTCCCAAAACAATGAAATCACAGTAGAAAAAATAAGTCATTTATGGCCACACAAGTAACATGATATAAAGCCAGATCCTTTTATCTATTCCAATATACTATATTACAGCCCAAGTCATTTTTTTTGAAATTAGTATCTAGCTCCATAGTCAGAATTGGCCTCTCTTTGCAGTCTTTTGTTCACTAAGAAAGAAGAGTTCTGTCGAACAAATTTTCTGAAATTTTGGTGGATTGAGTCAAAAGGCATCATAGAAAATTGAATTTTGAGCAAGTTTAGGATTAATTATGAAAGACTAGGTAAAAATTTGCTTTCAAACAAATAATCCATGGGATGCAAAAAGAAAAGACAATATAAAATGATTCCAAAAAATGTTCTCATTTGGGAAAAAAAATGAAAGATTAACAGTTTTCAAAAACAGGGAGAAATAAGTGTCTTGAATTTCTAGGCTTCAAAGCCTAGATCATTATAATATGATTCTCATAAAAATATCTGATGCTGTGGAGAGAGAGAAATATATCACTGAAATACAATAGAGATTCCAGACATTGAACCAAATATATACAAAATATTAATATTTGACAAATCCAGGGAAATACAAACTGAGGTAATTACTATTATATATATATCTATATCTATCTATCTATCTATTCAGAAAACTCTTAGTTAAGAAACAGATTTAAACAAATTTCTTTTTTCCCCAAATTTGTTTATTTTGAATTTAACAAGCATCAAACAAAGTTACTTACAGATTCAAGGAAGAACTTTTTAAAAATTTGTATATGGGAGAAGCTAAGTGACCCAGTGGATAGAGTGCGGGTACTGAAATAAAAAAAAAACCTGAGTTCAAATCCATCCCTAGACACTTAAAAAGTTGTATAACTCTGGGCAAGTCACTCAGCCCCTTTTGCCTTGCCAAAAAAAAAAAAAAAAAAGTTTATATACGAAACTATGATTCTCAATTATGTGTAGCATGTATGTATTAAATTTAACAAAGTAGTACATTGCCATATTTCCTCTCAAGCCTACAGGACTTTTCTACTTGTATTTATATATTTTTAAGAGTTTCATAAGGATTTTTCTTTATTCTATGTTTTTTGCATCTCTCACGTCTTCCTAATTACCTTCAGTAGCCATTCACTTCCCTTATCTCCCACAATACATGCCCTCTCTTATAATAAATTAGTATAATTAAGCAAACCAGATTCAAACATTGGTCATGTTTGAAAATACTTCTTATTCTGTACCTACTGTCCATCACCTCTCTGCCAAGAGATGGGAAACATGATACTTCATTTATGTCTTTTGAAGTCATATGTGGTCTTTGCCTTGGTCAGAGTTCTAAAGGTTTTTAAAAAGTTATTTACATGTATTGGTGAAAATATTTATGATTAATATAAGTGATAAAACCTTGGCATCTAAGTTTTCTAGGGAACTGCTAAAAATATACAGACTTCAGCTCCCAAAATAAAAATGATTATATGGTAAAGGCAATTTATAAAAAAGGAAACTCAAATTGTTAATTATCACTTGAAAAAATGTCCAATTTTAACTACTAATGAAAGAACTTCAAATTAAAACAACTTTGAAGTACCAATTCCTTTAAAATTAGAAGGGGAATATGCATTTATTAAGCACTTCTATGTGCCTTCTTCTTTTGTTGACTTTTGTTAGGCACTCCTATAAAAAGTGCTACCAACAAATTGTGTTTTATAGACAACTGCCATTTTTAATGATTGTTTCCTTGGATAAAATAAACTTTATTATTGCCTTTTTTTAAAATAATTTCTCCATTTGCAGGAAGAAGACTATTTAATAATGAGAAATTACTTTTTTTTTTTTTCCTTAACAGCCATGTCTGGTGAGAACAGAGAAAATACACTATTTTACTCCGAAATTCCCAAAACCATCAACAAAGCAGCAGTTTTAATGCTATCTTGGAAGCCACTCTTAGATCTTTTTCAGGTAGGAATTTTAAAGTCTCTTTGATATATGATATTTATATCTCTTTGCATACATGAATAAATTGCCTCTTTGATATATATAATGTCTATATCTCTTCACATATGTGAATACATTTACATACATGAATTTTAAAGTTTCTTTGATATATAATGTTTATATCTTTTCATATATGTGAATAAATTATTTTAGATCAAAAGTTCTTAATTTAGGTTCCATGAATTTTTTTAGTACTTTAATATCTCAATGTTACCATAATTGATTTCCTTTGTAATCTTATGTATTTTATTTAGAATTTTATTCATAATTTAAAAGCATTATTCTGAGGATTCCATAGGCTTCACTCAACTACCAAGGGTATCCATGACATAAAAAATGTGAAGAACCCCTGATTTAAATATTGCAATTATAGTCTTTGTCTGCAACAGATTATAAAAGTTTTTAAGTTTTTATAGTTTATGTGATTGGTTTTTTTTTTCCCTGTCAAAATGTGATTATATAAAAAAAAAAAAACTTTATTTAAAAAAGCATTTTATATTATGAAATGGCTTTTCTTCTTAGTGCCTCATTTTCTTTCTAAAAATTTTAGTCTTTCAGTACTCCATAATCTATGTAGATTACCTCAAGGTTTTTAAACATCTTTTGTAGAGATGCAATTTTTTTCCACCTTAACTACATTGTATTTCTTCCCCATCAGTTGGTATTCTTATTAATATTAGTGCTATAAACTTATGCAAAATTGAAAGCATTGTTTGTCTTAGGGGGAGCAGGGGCAAAGAGATAGTATGTTGTGGTAGATAACTGCTTCATAGTCATTGGTTAAAGACCTGATTCTAACAGATACTAGCTATGAGACTGGGCAAATAGCTTAATATCTCAATGCTCCCAACAACTCTACAATAATACAATTACAGAAGTTACTGTTCTATATTAGTGAAGAAAATTTGCTCATTGGGAGTTCCCCATACTAATAAAATTACAGGTCTAGACACACCCTTTCCCCCAGTTATTTTTATACTTGCATACATACTTGAAAATGTCTAAAGAATAATTTTCTCTTATGTGTGTTTGTCTTTAACCATATCTTTTAAGTTTTCATTGCTTCTTCTCTCTACCTATGAAATAATTTGTTGTGTGAATAGAAGGAAAAGCAAAAGTAACACAAGGAAAGAAGTTACCTATCATTATATGTCAGGCTCTTGATATTGAGAATTAATTAAAATATGGTAATGTTTTGAAAAACTCATTTATAATGGATTATTTAGGCTCTCTTCTTATATTCTTAACTTCTATTATTCCTAATTTTTTGTTATTTTTTTTATTTATTTCAAAATATATGCATAGATAGTTTTCAACATTCACCCTTGCAAAACCTTGTATTCCAATTTTTTTCTCCTTTCCTTTCCCCCACCCTCTTCCTTAGATAGCAAGTAATCCAATATTTGTTAAACATGTAATTCTTCTATGCATATTTACACAATTATCATGCTGCACAAGAAAAATCAGATCAAAAAAAAAAAAAAGGAAAAAAAATGATAAACATCCCAGTGCCCAATACAGTGCCTGTCCTACATATAGTAGGTGCTAAATACACAACTGCTGAATTTATTTGTTTGAAAATAAATAGTTTATGTTTATGTCATGTTTGACATCTTGGCTTATTCTTTCATATATGTGAGTACATGCTTTTAAAAAAAAATAGAATGGAAAAATGAATACAAGGGATAATATTAAAAATTACTCATGCATATATACTGTGGAAAAAAATTCTAAAAAAAAAAATAGAAGATTTGGACTGAAATAGATCATTTTCTCATGTAATAATTAACAAATTAAGTCAGAATTCTAGGTATAATTTTATTATATAAATTATTTTTTAAAAGATTTTTGGTTATAAATATAGGCATATAAATATTAATTGTTCAGCAAAGATTTGTAAAGAGTCTATTATGTGTAGGCCACTTCCCAAGTTCTAGAAATATAAAGAAGATAAAAGATACAGTTCTGAATTCAAGGAATTGGCAATTAAATATCAAGAAAATTCAAGAGGTTTGCAGTTCAAACAAATGATCACATGCTCACTAGTTTCTTCATTGATTGGGAAAAAAAATTTTAACAATAGCAGAAGATAAGATTTAAGAATAAGGACATAAAGGGCCTTCGTTAATTAATGTTTTTAGCTTCTTCCTAAGGACAATTTCAGGTTGGAGGTTTGGATTTTTTTTTTTACATATTACATATTGGTAATTAATAACAATGTACTGGGAAATATTTATATTTTTAAATTATCATTAATGTGTTAATGATTTTTTTATCTTTATGCATGTACCTGTGAGGCACATTAAGTGCCAAAATATTGCTACGTATAGATAAAAATCTTATATATCTTTATCATTATTAGCAAATTTATTGAGTGACTAGTTTGTATAAGATATTGCACTAAACTCTGGAGGAGATAATAGAAATAAAATTTAATCTCTAATTCAAGGGAGCTTATATTGGAACAGAAATATATGTACATATATATATATATATATATATATATATATATATATATATATGTAAAACTGCATAGTAA
Source organism: Sminthopsis crassicaudata (assembly GCF_048593235.1). Taxonomy (NCBI): domain Eukaryota; kingdom Metazoa; phylum Chordata; class Mammalia; order Dasyuromorphia; family Dasyuridae; genus Sminthopsis; species Sminthopsis crassicaudata. Next base: position 540,593,198 of record NC_133618.1, read on the forward strand.
TATGATTAATGCTAAATTATGTAGACAAAAATACTACAGGAATTAGTTCATGTGAGAAAGATAACACTCTGAGCTAGGAGGATTAAAAAACTTTTTATGGAAAAGGCCAAATTTGAACTGACCTTCAGTAATCAGTAGGACTTGGCTAGAAAGGAAGGAGAGCATTTCTGGTGGGGACAGAGGTAAAGGCCAAGATCTGGATATAGAAAGGAATAGGTTGTATGCAAAGATAATAAGATTAATCAGGATATAGAAGTGGATATCTTCAACACAGAGAAGAGCTAATCCAATTCCAATTGATCAGTGATGGACAGAATCAGATACATCCAGAAAAGGAACGCTGGGAAATGAGTGTAAATTGTGAGCATTTTTTGTTGTTGTTGTTGTTAGTTTTTTTGTTTTTCTTCCCAGATTATTTTTACCTTCCAAATACAATTCTTCCTTTGCAACAACAACAACAACAACAAAATTCAGTTCTGCACATATTTATTGTACCTAGGATATAATATTAAGATATTTAATATGTATGGGAATGCCTGCCATCTAGGCTAGGGGAGGAGGTGAAGGGAAGGAGGGGAAAAATTTGGAACAGAAGGGAATACAAGGGATTATGTTATAAAAAAAAATATCTATGCTTATGTACTGTCAAAAAAATGTTATAATTATAAAAATTAATCCAAAAAAAGATTAATCAGGATAGAATAGAATATTTCTTTTAAGGGAAGGCTAGGTAATAAGATTTGGATTAATAAATTGTGGAAGAGCTTGAATGCCAGCCTAAGGAATTTGGACTTTTATCTTTGCTCTCTTACACACATATAACAGCCAAAGGAAATATCTTTTACTGAATAATATTATAATAGAGACCTTGGTAAAAGATGATTCCAAGATACTCAAGCTATGTAGGGGCATTCAGATTTGTTCTTTATAAGTAGAAAACTTGGAAGTGCTAAACTTCTTTATTTTTGAAATCTATATTGTATCTATAAATATCAAGAAGAAAATTTGAAAATAGGTAATACTCCTATATTTTTTTTTTCATTAGGCAACCCTGGACTATGGAATGTATTCTCGAGAAGAAGAATTATTAAGAGAAAGAAAACGCATTGGAACCATTGGAATTGCTTCTTATGATTATCACCCGGAAAGTGGAACATTTTTATTCCAAGCTGGTAGTGGAATTTACCACGTAAAAGATGGAGGCCCACATGGATTTACTGTAAGTTTAAATGTGCTGATTATTAAAACTTTGGATTTTGTAATAGTATTGGCTTGTTTGCCTTTTTTAGCACTGAAGTATTTAAGAAAGTAATTTTATCAATTTTATTATTTTTCTGAAATGCAATGAAAAGTTAATTTTTTAAAAATACCCTTTTGCCTTACAACAAGAAATTCAGATACTTCAGGTATCAATGAAAATAAATAAGAGGAAGAATATTGGTATTTTATTTTACAAGCATAAGAAATCTCTTCTGGGGAAAAATACAGATATTCTATTTTTAAAAATTTGTTGTCTGTCATATACAATATGCTTATTCTAGGTACTCAGAGAAATATAAAATAAATAAAACATAAAAAAAGATATAGTCTACTGGAAAGATTAAAAAATGTACACAGAAAAATAGAAAACAAACTAGAATATGAATGCATATAATAGCTAGAAAGCTTTGAGAACAGTTCCATCTATTAAGTATCTAGAACAGGAAGGATGCCATGATAGGTGCTAAGGATACAAAGTGAGTGGAATAGTACCTACCTTTTGCTGGAGAAACACGTCATATATGTAGATAAGTAATGCAAGTTAATTTGAAAAGGGAAGAATATTAACACCTAAGAAATAAAGATAGGAATTAATTTGTTCATGTTATGTTGATCTTGCTAAATTTTAAATATTTTTTATCACTGAATAATTTAAATGGATATTTTCTTTTTCTCTAAAGTATCTAACTTTAAGATGTAAAATTTAAATCTTTAAAAATGAAAATTATATCCATACTATGAAAAAAATGAGTCAAAATAAATAAAAAAGAAAGCATTTAAAAATCTGATTACTTACTTAAACATCAATAGTCAATTTTCTTAAATAAAAGTTTACCTTTTTTTTTGGCCTCCTTCTCTTTCTATATAATCTCCCCTGGCAATTTCCTTCCCTCCTTAGTTTCAACTATTATCTATAAACATATTCCAAAATTTATATCTCCAATCCTGTCCTCCCTTCTAAACTTCAGACCTATCTACTCATTGCCTTTGTCCCTGAATCCAGGCACAGTGACTGGTACATAGTAGGCTCTTAACAAATGCTTGTTGATTATCTATCAAACATTCATTCCTTGGGGAACCATGAGAAGTTTTTGAGAGCTAAAGTGCTCATCAGACCTGTATACCAGAAAGACTGGTATGGTAATAATATGTAGGATGGATTAGAGGGGAAAGAGACTTGAGATGTGGAGACTGTTTAGTAGGCCATTACAGTAATCCAGGCATGTTAAAAAAAAAGGGGGGGGATGAATGTGAAAGAGATTATAGGGGTTGAATAAATTATAGGGCTTGGTTGCTGATTTGAAATAAAGGGAAAGGGAAGAATCAAAAGATAAATTTAATGAAAAATACTAACCATCTCTAGAGAAAGAATGATAGAGTCTGAATGCAGAATGAAAAATATTTTTAAAATATAGTTGCTTTTTTTGTTTTGTTTTGTTTTTGATCTGTCTTCTTACACAACATAGCTAATATGAATATATATATTTTGTATGACTACACATATATAATCAATATCAAATTGCTTGCTTTTTCAAAAGGAAAGAAGGGAGGAGAAAGAGAATTTTGAATTCAAAAATTTTAAAAAGCACATGTCAAAAATTATTTTTACATGTAATTGGGAAAAATATTTAATTAAATTTTTAAAAGATAAATGTAAAATTGTAAAACATGAAGGACCAAAAGAATGGTGGTGCCATTGATAGAATGTTTTAAAAGCATGTTCGACCCCTATATTGCCACTATAATACTCCAGCTTTACTTCTCATATTGTTTCTCTAATACTGTTTAATTTAAATTCTTGCTGTCTTAGGTGCAAACTGTGTATTCATACTAGCTTCCTTCTGGACTCTCACTGTGTTTTCATTAGTTTTACTCTTCCCCCAAGTCCATTTCAATCTGTTTTGCCCAACTCCCAACCGATTTCATTGTGCCCCTTACAACTCCTACCTATTTTCAGGGAACTCCTCTCCTGCAATTTTCTCTCCAGTATTTCTCAAGGGACTACATCCATAGAAATATGGGGACCATTGAAGGCTGTTCTTATTTTCATTTCCTGAGAATAGAGAAACAATAAGAAGTAGTAGCACATGCTTCTTACTTACCAGTGACATTTCTAGACAATTCTTCTATCTCTGTCCCTTTCCTCTTTTTGAATATTTGCACTCTAGTTATAATGACCGCCCTCTCCATATTCTTGTTTCTGTATTCCCCTGACCTTTAGCTCTCTCCAAATTGCTATTTTTTTCTACTTGATTCAAAACCTTGATTTCCTCTTCATCCCCCACTATAATCCTCAAGGATTTCATTTTTCATGTTGACAACATGTGTAACATCCTGACCACATAAATCCTCTTGTCTTTTCTTTCCCTCTGTCCCATCCTACCCCATTTCAAAGCTTTTCTTCTTTACCCCATTTCAGCCACCTTTTTGTAGGCACACCTCAAACTTTACAGTTTCATGGAAATGCACCATGGGGCTATTCTGAGGAAGTTACTTTGCACACTTAAATATACTAAACATATATGAGTTATTTCAAAATTCTACTATTCACAATCTCTTATCCCTTTATGTCACTCTTTTTATGCATACTAAATTCTCTTTTTTCCTCTATTACAAATTTATGGTATATAATCTTAGCTAGACCTTTACTGATATTCAGTAATCCAGTCTGTTTATCAATTTTCTATCTTATATTTCCTAGCCTTTTCCTTTCTCTCTAACTCCCTATCTCTAACTCCTTCCTCCTTGTAAAGTTAATGTGGATGACTTAGCTTCTTCATTGAGAAGACTGAGGCTATCCAGAGGGAGTACCCTCAACTCTTCTTCCTTACCTAAATTCATTAACATATCATCTTTATCATCTAATATATCCTTTCTTCTGATTACATAGGTTATCCCCTTAATTCCATCTTTTTCCACTTCTTCCTGGAACTTGCTCCAGTCACCATTATCTTTCCAATGACTCCTTCTCAGATATCTACAGTTGTGTCCGAATCTGTCCAGCCAAAAAACAAAAAGATAACGCTTTTAAACTATCTAGATAGCAAAGTTGATAGGGTACTGGACTTAGAGTCAGGAAGACTCCAGTTTACATCTAGCTACATGACTTTAGGCAAGTTGCTTAACCTCCATCTTCCTCAGTTTCCTCAACTATAAAATGGGGATAATAGCAGCATGTAATTTCTCAGGGTTTTTATGACACAAAATGAGATAATATTTGTAAAGTGTTTTGCAAACCTTAAAGTACTATATAAATGCTGGCTATTATAGTATTGTACTAATGATCTCATTTTTCCCCTATATTTGTCAAGTTTTTAGCTAAAATAATTGCCTCTCTTTGATACCTCTTAACTACCTGTTCTTTTCTCATCTCTTTATTATCTGGCTAGTTTCCTTCCCACTGCACTCTAACTGACCTCTTTTTATTTATATATATATATATATATATATATATATATATATATATATATATATATATATATATTTGGATTTGCAATTAATATAGTTCAAGTTTTTATTTTTTATTTTTTAATTTTATAATTATAAAATTTTTGACAGTATATATGCATGAGTAATTTTTTTTATAACATTATCCCTTGCATTCATTTTTCCAAATTTTTCCCTCCCTCCCTCTACTCCCTCCCCTAAATGACAGGCAATCCCATACATTTTACATGTGTTACAGTATAACCTAGATACAATATATGTCTGTAAATCCAATTTTCTTGTTGCACGTTAAGTATTGGATTCCGAAGGTATAAGTAACCTGGGTAGATAGACAGTAGTGCTAACAGTTTACATTCAATTCCTAGTGTTCCTTCTCTGGGTGTAGTTGTTTCTGTCCATCATTGATCAACTGGAAGTGAGTTGGTTCTTTATGTTGAAGATATCCACTTCCATCAGAATATATCTTCATACAGTATTGTTGTTGAAGTGTATAGTGATCTTCTGGTTCTGCTCATTTCATTCAGCATCAGTTCATGTAAGTCTCTCCAAACCTTTCTGAATTCATCCTGCTGGTCATTTCTTAGAGAGCAATATTCCATAACCTTCATATACCATAATTTACCCAACCATTCCCAATTGATGGACATCCATTCATCTTCCAGTTTCTAGCCACTATGAAAAGAGCTGCCACAAACATTTTGGCACATACAGGTCCCTTTCCCCTCCTCAGTATTTCTTTGGGATATAAGCCCAATAGTAGCACTGCTGGATCAAAGGGTATGCACAGTTTGATAATTTTAGGGGCATAATTCCAAATTGCTCTCCAAAATGGCCGGACTCTTTCACAACTCCACCAACAATGTATTAGTGTCCCAGTTTCCCCACATCCCCTCCACATTCATCATTATTTGTTCCTGTCATCTTAGCCAATCTGACAGGTGTGTAGTGGTATCTCAGAGTTGTCTTAATTTGCATTTCTCTGATCAGTAGTGATTTGGATCATTTTTATATGAATGGATATAGTTTCAATTTCATCATCTGAAAATTGTTCATATCCTTTGACCATTTATCAATTGGAGAATGGTTTGATTTCTTATAAATTAGGGTCAGTCTAACTGATCTCTTAAAAGGAATTTTGCCAAATCTACCTGTTTTCAGACTAATAATAGACAGTGGAATTTGTCACATAAAAGACAAAATTCACTCTTCTTTCTCCTTGGCAACTAACTCTGTGGCATGGATGAGACTACATCTTGATTCTTTATCCTCTCTTGTCTTCAAAGATGCCACATTCTTTTGGTTCTCCTTTTTTACCTCTCTGAATTCCTTCACTGGCTTATCTTCATATCCAAAATTGAGTTTTCATCTTTTTTCTAAAATTGACTTTACTATTTTCTTGTCTGTGACTACAGAATTCATTCAGTCTGCTAACAGGTTTTTCCACCTCCATCATTTCTCTCCTGCAATTATTCTTTCATGATGCTTCTAGACAAATTATTTACTTTTGTGTATATCTAATCATGCCCCTTCTCTACTCAGAAATTTTAAATGGCTCCTTACTATATAATGGAGAATGTTCAAGTTTTTTTACCTGACATTTAAAGCATTTCACAGTTTGGTTCTACTTTAGCTTTCCAGCCTTATTTCAAATTATTACACTATCCTTTAATTAAACTGAAATAGTCTCAGTTTTCTGAACATGTTGTTTTCCATCTCTACTTCTTTACTCAACACTATTCCTTAAGCCTATGTCCTTATTTTTCACTGTTGAATTCTTGTTTATATGTAAAACTTAACTGATATGCCATAACCTTCCAAGAAGCCTTCACTTATATTCCAGTTGAGTAATAACCATGATTCATGTAGCACTTGTTTGATTTTTTTAGCCTGATACACTTATCGTGTATTATGTTATATTGTAGTTATATCTATAGATTTTAGATCTCCTTTTCAGACTATTAGCTTCATAAGGGCAGAGGCTAATTTAAACCTAATGTAACTTCTCTTTTCCATCAATTTCTTAAACTTAGAATAACATTCTGTACATGCTTAAGAAAGGACTTGGGTTAAGTTTTAGAGGTTAAGTAGAGGAGTACATTTTGGGATTCTGTTTCATATTTAATAGATAAATCTAAAGTGATTTTAAAAAAATATTAGTTTGGTCAAAATTAGAAGGACTTATCTTTCAAGCTTGTTGAAATCTTTATTATTATTCCTATCAAGTTATTATATTGGTATGATAATTTTATTTAGTGATAGTATTGGTTTTCTCTATGTAATTATATGGTTAATTTATTTTAATTAATTTTCAGTAGTTCTGGTTTTGTTGTATATTCGTGAATAAACATTTTTTTGTTTACATTTACTTTTTAATGTTAAATAAAAATTAATCAATGATTAGTCAAGTATACTTCTTGTGTAGCTTTATAGTTTACTTCATGTATCATTTTACTTTACAATAACAGGATTTATAGTATAGTATTAATCTAAGAGATCTTTCCTGTGTGGTAAAATGAAAACTAAGAATTCTGTCACTACTGCTAGCTTTCTAGCTCAAAAAACAATTTTTTCCTTGCAAGTTCAAGAATTAAAATAGAAGAATACAGTAGGAGAATATTTATCTGAGTTATCCCACTTAATAATTTACATAGAGATATCCTTCATCTTATAGTCAGGGTAGAACCAAATGAAATGTCTATATATTGGCCTGCCTCTTGCCCACAAAGATTTAAGAATATCTTATGTTTGCTTTTCTAGCAACAACCCTTAAGACCCAATTTAGTGGAGACCAGTTGCCCCAACATAAGGATGGATCCAAAACTGTGCCCTGCTGATCCAAACTGGATTGCTTTCATCCATAGCAATGACATCTGGATAGCGAACATTGTAACTAGGGAAGAAAGGAGGCTCACCTATGTGCACAATGGTAATGCGCATCTAGTAGACTGCATTGTTGGGAAGTATTTTAAAATCCAGTTTGTTCTTATATTTTGAAGTGGGAATGTCCTTAAGTATGAAGGAAAACTGGGTGGTACCATTGTGTAATAATGTTCATTGTCACCTTTTCAGGCTTTCAGTAACAACTCTGATAAGATTAGGCATTCATTTTGGCAAAGAACTGTCAAAATTGCTGTAATACAAATTTCATTAAAATAATCATTAAAGTGAAATATTATTAAGGTAACAAATTCATTTTTTACATTTCTTTTGCCTCACCTGGGGTTAATTGACTTGCCCAGGGTCACACAGCCAGGAAGTGTTAAGTGTCTGAGATCGGATTTGAACTCGGGTCCTCCTGAGTTCAGGGCTGGTCTTCTATCCACTGCCCCACCTGGTTGCCCCTAGAAATAAATTTTTAAAAAACCAAACATTTCCAGATTCTGATCATTTCTATCCCATTTTGAAAAGCTGTTTTTGTATAGAACATTTAAAAGCATTTATAGAAGAAAAATATACCTTTTGTTTTCAAAAAATTATGGAAGTACTAAATAAACATAAAATTGTTGCATATTAAGAACCTTTAGAATATAATACATTATGTGAAATCTTCTCTGGAGTAGTTTTAATGTAAGTGAAAGAAGATGAAAGTAATATTTCTCTTTTTGTAATTATAAAATTCTGAACAATATTCAACAAAAACTTTGAATTTTTAAAAAATGATTGTCAATCCTAATTTTATAATTTTTTTAATAAAATCCAATTTTTATATTTTGTTTTTAAAACTGTGGATTAACTTTAAGGAAATAATATAAAAAATTACCAACTTGCTTCCTTATTCTCTTCTGGTTTTTTTTTTTTCTATTTTTATTATTTTGTTGCTGCTATTATCATTTGTATATAGTTGCAATGAGTTAATGTATTATTCTGATTCTTCACTCTACATGATTTCACATTAGTCTTTCCATATTTTTATTCTCCTTTGTCATTTTTATGGTCCAATAATATTTCATTGAATATATGAACTATTTCTAGTTTTTCTCACAATCCTTTTTGGACAGAAGACTTTTTCCCCCCTTTTTACCAATATCTTTAAGATGAAGTGCTAGTAGTAGTAAAATCAATGGGTCAAAAGATATGCTTGTTTTTGTAATTATTTTGAATATTGCCATATTGTTTTAGAAAAAGATTACACTATTCATAAATCCTTCAGCAGTATAATAGTGTTTTTGTATCCCTTCTCCCCCAAAGAGATTACTCAAGGCCAAGCTACAAAATGAAAATAAAATTTTATATACATTTTTTTTGTTTTCTTGGCTTTTGATTTTTTTGAATAATTAAAAAGGATTTTATTTTTTGAAATAATAAAATAAAAATAGCTTTTTATTTTAAAAGTTTTATCATTTCAGTCATTTTTGCCAATGTAATACTTATTAGATTATGTAGCTCAAGAGATTTAATTTCTATTTTACTAAGTTTAACAGTTTTTCAAGAAATTATTGATAGTTCTTTGTCTGTTCCATTAAGAACTATCTATTAATATTTTTGACCATTTATCCATTATGGGCCCTACTTGTATGAATTTTTGTGTTTGTCAAAGATTTTAAATGGTAAATTTTTATCAGATATATTTTCTTCATTCTATTTAGTTTGTTTTTATTTTGGATATATTAGTTTGTTGTGCATTTTTTATACAATCAGATCTATTCATTTATCTCATATTTCATTCCCTTCAGTAGATAAGAATTTTTTCCTCTCCCTAATTGTCATAAATATATAATTCCATTTTCTTCTTTTTTGATTTGAATAATTTCTCATTTCCCTTCTCCCCCAAAGAGATTACTCTAGGCCAAGCTACAAAATGAAAATAAAATTTTATGTACATATTTTTTGTTTTCTTGGCTTTTGATTTTTTTTGAATGATTAAAAAGGATTTTATTTTTTGAAATAATAAAATAAAAATAGCTTTTTATTTTTAAAAATACATGCAAAGATAGTTTTCAAAATTCACCCTTGCAAAACTTTGTGTTCCAAAATTTTCTTTCTCCCTCCAAACTGTCCCTCTTCCCTAGACAGCAAGTAATATAAGTTAAATATATGCAACATATTTTCACATTTATTATGCTGCACAAGAAAAATCAGATCAAAAGGGAAAACCATGAGAAAGAAAAAAACACAAGCAAACAACAACAAAAAAGGTGAAAATACTATGCTGTGATCCACTTTTGGTCTCCATAGTCCTCTCTCTGGATGGGGATGGCACTTTCCACCACAAATCTACTGGGGAGCAGCTAGGTGACGCACTGATAGAGCACCAGGAGGACCTGAATTCAAATCTAGCCTGAGATACTTAATACTTTGTAGCTCTGTGACCCTGGGCAAGTCACTTAACCCCAATTGCCACAGCAAAAACAAAAACAAAAAACAAGTCTATTGGAATTTTGGCTTTTGATTCTTAAACTGAGTTTTAATGAATATTTTCTTTGATGGGGAGAGAGTATGGTCTAGACCTGTGATTTCACTAGTTTAGGGAATTCTTGGTGTGAAAATTCCTTGCACCAATGCAGATTGGCAACTTTGTCTGCAAGTTAAGAGAGTTGCTTAGCTCCCTAACGGGGTTAAATGACTTGCTGAGAATCACTGCATCTGATGTGTCTTAGAAGCACAATTTGAATCCAAGTCTTCCTAATTGCCTAGCAAGCAGTCTATTCACTGGATAATAATACTGTCTTTCTGCTTTGCGTAAGAGATTCTAATGAATAACATTGTAATAAATTTGCCAAAAGTCTGACATTATACCATGGAATCGGACTCGGCAAATATTTCTTCAAGTGTCAAGACCTCTCTGATCAGAGTAGGAGGCTTTTTATTTAAACAGTTAACTTTAAGAATAGAGACAACATTCAACTAAGTCAAGAGACATGGATTCTAATCCCAATTCTGTCATTTTCTGTGTGACCTTAGATACTAAACTTTTTATTGTTTCCTCATCTGTCAAACGAGAATAATGTCTTCCTCACCTACTTCATAGGAATATTGTGATGATCAGAGGCGATAAAATAATTGAAAACTTTTTAAAAAGAAAAATCTTAAAATCCTACACAAGTATAAGGTATTATGTTTCTTCAGTTTTTAAATTGTTCATTCTTCATTATGGACATAGGTCTTTAGCTGTGATTTAGATATAGTAATATATTTTGAAGTATTATTGAGTATTAATAAGTAATTATGTTATTAACATTTGTCACGATATTTTGCTTTGGGAATGTATTTATCCCCCTAACTTAGTTCATCAAGACTTGTCTTCTAGCCAGCATATGTTTATGAGGTCTTTGTTAAGTGCCTAGTCGAGATCCCAGAGAAATAGATGTCAGCATTCCTATCCTTCATAGCTTCTCATCATATTTAGAGAAAAGACTAAGACTGATAAAACACTTTCCAGAACAACATATGACTCTTAAGGAGAAAACAAGTTGGCCTAGCAGAAAATTCAGTGAATTAGAAATCAGAAAAACTAGGTTACAATCCACATAAGGCCAATAATATTTTTGTGTGACCATGGACAAGTCACTTTATTTCACTGTAAACCTCAGTTTGTTTGTTTGCAAATTAGAATTAAAATATACCATGACTACCACACAGTGTTATTGTTATATGCATAAAGTTTTTCTTTACCAGATGTGAGGTCACTTTGAAAAGTTTAAAATGATGTACATGTACAAGTGTTTATCAAATAATCAAGTGCTACATTGTATGGGACAGACTCTTAATTGCTATAAGAGTCTTTAAAAAATGGAGGTCAGTATAAACTGGAGTTGTGGGAAAAATTTATATAAAGGAGGTAGGACTTGATAAAATTTAGATGAGAGATGAAAATATTCTAGACAGAAGAGGCCACTTGAGTAAAAATATGGAAGGTGAGACTAAGTATACAGCGAGGAATACTGCTGTGTTTGGACAAGACAATATTGAGAAAAAGTAGAAAAGTTTGGAAGCCAAAATATCAATCTATATAGAATGAATGACTAATCCAGATTTGATATAAGGTCTATGTATTAATAAGAGAAATGGGATAAATTTGTTTTTGAGAGTGAATTGATGGGTCTTGGTTTTGAATAGCAAGAGATGAAACTAGTGATTAAGACAGTGGTTGAGTGATTACCAATCCATGCAAAAAGAGTGAAAAGAAGAATGAGACAGGAATAAATATGGCCAAAAAGGGTATTTGGGTATTTGGATTCTCTTTTCCTCTTCTTCAGGATAAATGAAGTAATAGGATAATTTCAGGGATGTGCTCAGTAAATATTAATTGATGGGGCTGCTGTTGATATGGTAATAAATTTGAGTAGTGTAATGGGGAGCTTCGGACTGGCTCATTTACACATTGAAGCCATTGGTTTGCCTGGGATAGTAACATTCTGATTTTGACCTCTCTAATGACGCCAAGAAAAAAATGAATTACCATTAAAGATTTCTTGCCTTTGTTTACAGTATCATTTGTAGGCTATTAGATACTTAGTTACAGTTCTAACAATCAGATTTTACTCAGTCTCTATATAAAACATTTATTGAACATCTACTATTTAAAGAATCCTGACCTAAGTGTTGTGGAAGGGTACAAAAAAATTTAAAGGTATATTCTTTTCTCTTAGACAATTTATTGTCCACTACAAGAGGCAGAAATAAAAATAAATCAATAAGCATTTATTAAGGCCTGTGTGTCAGGCACTGAGGATATATATAAAGACAAAAATATGAATTAAATCTTCCCTCTCTTGAGCTTACATTCTGTTGCAGTTGAAGGCAGAGAGAAGAGAGGAAAAAAATCACATATATATACTAGTATATACAGAGTAAATATATACAGAATAAATAAAGGTAATTAAACGTAAGATATTGAGGAATGTTACAAACAGCATAGAAGGTTGATAAACAAATCCTGTAAAAAGATAATATTTGAGTTGTGTCTTAAAAGTCATTAGATAATTCTGTGAGATAAAGGTATAAAAGTGAGTAGGGAATGTGTCCTAAGCATGGGAATAATTAGTACAAGAATGGGAGATGGAATGTAATATTGGAAGAACAGAAAGAAGTATAGTTTGGTTCAATAACAGTATGAGAAAAGAGAAATAGTGTATATAATGATATAATAACAAACTATATACATACATAGTGACTGTGGGAGTCTTAATTTTCTCAGTGTCAAATGATATACTTCAAAGAACAGTGAAGTGACCTTAAAGGGCCTTTAAAAACTTTTAAATGCTTTATAAATCTCAGTTGATGGTTGCAATTATTATTTCTATGTATATAAGTTGATCATGAATGTCATCTGTGTTCTTATATAAATTTTAATTTTAAAAAAAAAGGTAAAATAAAATAGTCATATTGCTTTCTGGCTTCAGACATTCAAAGCTACTTCTGATGACAGTACTTTTTATGTTTATTCAGAGCTTGCTAACATGGAAGAGGACCCAAGATCTGCTGGGGTTGCTACCTTTGTCCTTCAGGAAGAATTTGATAGATATTCTGGCTATTGGTGGTGTCCAGAGGCTGAACCAAGTAAGTGTATTAAATCTAGCCCATTTACCAGATAACAGAAAAATAATTTTAAGACTCATCTAGCCCAGTGCTCTTCAGTACTATGCCCAAATTCTAAATCCTAAATAGTGATAATAAAGATTTCAGAGTGAAAAAAATCACAATTAGCCTTCTCTATGCAAAATACTATTTAGATGAAATAGAACAAATTCTCCTGCACTAAAACTTAAGTCATTATTTTCCAATCATTGCATTAGAACAGTTTCATGTCATGAGAAAATTTTTATCATATTTCATTGTCCCTCATGACACCTTGCTAGGTTTCATGTAGAACTCAGTAGTAGCCATAATAGAAAAAGGATGATATGTATCTATACATGTATACATATACATGTAAATATGTAGAAATGAATTTGAGATAAAGGATTTGGATGAACAAATGATTGGATTGATCTGAGTTAAATGGGAGTGAAGAAAGGCCTTCAGTCTTCTATGTCCTTGGGAAGTCATAAGAATATAGCTCACTTTAAAAAGGTTAGAGAATACTATTGTAATGGACTGTGCTTTTTCTCTTGTACTATTTATAAAATATTATTTGAGATAAGTAGGTCATTACCTGGGGTTTGGCAATCTTTTTTCTGAAATAAAGATTATTCATAGACTCTCAGAGTTTGAAGGGATCTTAGAGGTCATCTAGCCCAATTTCTAATATAAACAGTAATCTTCTCTACACTATTCCTAAGAAGAGATCATCCAGCCTATGCTTGAAGATTTCTATTGAAGAAGAACCTGCTACTTCTTCCCTCCACATCCATTATGTTTTTAGAATAGCTTAGATTGTAAGGAAGTTTTTCCAAAATTTGTTTCCTTGCAATTTTTATCTGTTGTTCCTAATCCTTTCCTGTCAGACTGGTTAGCATTTCTCTAATCTCTCTTCCACATGGCAGTCTTTTTGAAATTTGAAGACCATTTTCATGACCATCTTAAGTAGTTTCTTTTAGATCCAAACACTGCCAGTTCCTTCAGTTGATCCCTACATAGCATGATCACTATTCATCATTTCATGCTGATCATTGTCTGAATATATCTCATAAATATTCTTCCTCAAATCTTGCACTCAGAACTAAATACAGTACTTAAGAAATTCTTTGACTTACCCATATTACAGTGGGACTGTTGCCTATCTCATTCTGAACACTGTGCCCTTATCATCATCATCGTCATCATTGTTGTGAAGTCACAGATCACTTTAGTATTTTTTTTTGGTTGATATGCTATTGTTGACTTATATTTAACTGACAGTCCATTTGTAACTACATTTGTTATGGGATTTGATATTCATGAAAAAATTTTAACATGAAAAATTTTTAATAAAAAATTTAAATTTTAAATTTTAAAATGTATTTCGACAGTGTAAAAGAAAAACCCAACCCTAAATAAATCAGAAATGTTTATTTTCTGTTTACCTTGAAAATGTACATAATGAAATTATTTAAATATTTTCAGAACAAACTTATAACACTATTGCAAAAATCATTACATTTATCATATTGATAGCATATCAGTAAACTTCATAAATAAAAATATTTTTATTAGTTGGTGTAAAAATAATACTGGGAGAATTTTTTGGTTTTTTAAATTATTCTGAATGTGAAATAATAAATTGCTTTTAAGCTCCTAATGGAGGAAAAATTCTTCGAATTCTATATGAAGAAAATGATGAATCAGAAGTGGAAATTATTCATGTTACATCCCCCATGTTAGAAACCAGAAGGACAGATTCCTTCAGATATCCCAAAACAGGTAAGGCCCCTTGATGGCATTTATTTTCATACAATTTCCCCTCCTATATCAGCCTTTCTAATCATCTGAACTTTCAATACTTATCTTTTGTTACCAAATCTTTAGTAAAGATAAGTTCAGTTTACATTAGTATATTTAATACATGTTGAATTCATAAATAATATTCAATTCTCATTCATTATTTTAGCCTATAATATTTGTTTTCATACTGGTTGCTTTATTTCATATATAATGCTGGATTAGCTAGTAGTAGCAGTTAAGAAGTGGAATTCTTGCTTATATTGTCTAGAAAATCTTTCATAGATGCTTACCAACTACATGAGTCTGGACAAGTCACTTCTGTTTGTCTGTTTCCTTATCTGTAAAATGGGAATAATAACAGCATCTACTTCCCAAGGTAGCTGTTGAGGCTAAAATGAAATAGTATTTGTAAAGCACTTTGCAAAGCTTAAAGTGCAATGTAAATGCCAGCTATTATCATCATCTCATTAAATTAGTACATTTGATCTGTTGTTTCACTTTTATGTTGTTTCAAGGTTTAAATTATAAAAATGGGTACAGATTTGTTAACCCTTTTTTTTTTTGCAGCCATCAGAGTACTAATGTATGATGATGTCATGATGTTTTGCCCCAGAAAAGGCCTGATGTATATAATAGTGCCATTTTTTTTTTCAGTATTCATTGATAGCATTGACTGAATTCACTAAAATATACAGTGCATTGAACTGATACAGATGTCTAGTTTGGGAAATATTGGTTATGTATGAATTTGGATGCAACTCATTATTAATGTCTTTTTGAAAAGGCACAGCAAATCCAAAAGTCACTTTTAAGATGTCAGAAGTAACGATTGATGCTGAAGGAAGGGTAAGTATTATATAAGTTCCTTTTCTAAATTCATTTATCATTTGATTGAATCCTATTGTTTTGGAAATCACATATGGAGACAAGTCTACTATGAAATAGTATAATGTCTATTTAAGAGGGGAAAATAGCAGGATATATGCATATAGGCCATTGACTTTAGGATTCTAATGAAGGACTAAAACTCTTTCCCTTTGTTTAGTTTCAAAAAGACTAAATACTTATAATGATTCTAAAATAATCATTACATCATGCTTCTTGTTCTAAAAATAACTAGCCACTAGTTTGTCTTTATATAATTTCTGTTCTTGGACAACAGAACATGGGTGGGACTATGGATGTTAATGCTTTCTCAGCAGTTTGACATTTGACAAAGATATATATGTGTATATGTGTATATTATATATAGGTGTGTGTGTGTGTGTATCTTTGTCAAAACTAAGCTGGTTTTTTTTGAATAGTTTCTAAAAATATAATCTTTTAGGTATAATTCTTGTGATCCCTTAGAACCTTCAGACTATGTAATGTAGATTAATGTACTAAACCTAATGAACAAATCTGTGGACTTTTTGAAGAACAGGTCATTGTTTCAAAGTGATTTAATTTCCTACTTTTCAAACTACAGGCAATTTTCATCTTAACAATGTGGAGATATACAGAGAGAAATCATCATCACCTGCCATTACTGCTCTGTCTTAATTTTGTTTTCCCCATAGATTAGTATAAAATATAGCACATTAGTTTCTGGATATTAGCTGGAGATTGCCACTCTGCAATTGGCAAAGCTATATTTTAATATCTTAAGGATCAGTAATTTCAATGATATGTTGACCAATACAGATTGCAACCCTTCCATAACTTAGTAAATAGAATTTCTAGGGCTGAAAATTTCTTTACCTACTAAGTTGGTGATGATCTACTCTGAAATAAGCTGGTCTTTTGACAGGAGATATGTAGGCTGCTACTTGGCCAGAATTTGAAATCTTTCCAATTCAACAGGACTTATCAGAGCTTGTGCTGTACTAACATAGGCTTTGAGAACCCACAACATATTACTTCCACTATAAGAAGAAGAATTGAAATAAGATGATTTAACACAGCAAATAGTAAAGAGTCCACATACTTTGTTGGTGGTATTGTGATATCAGGAAAAAATGAATAAGATTCTTTATTGAGTGAACTTGGATTCAATTCATTATTAATGTCAAATCCAAAAGTCACTTTTAAGATGTCTTTGTTGAACTTGCAATATGGACAGAATATAGACAAGAAGCAGCTAAAGGAATGCAATCTGGATATTTGGAAGGAAAATTAAAATCAATAAGATCACAAACCATTTGAATATAATCACAAATCCCCCTTGTATTTTTCATGACCTTTGGGTGAGATGTATGTGTTGCAAAATTATATTTTAGTGTAAAATACATCAGTACAATTTAATGAAAAAAATAATTCACATATGCAGATGTTTGATAAAGATGGAAAAGACATTTTAGACCAGTGCTTCTTAACCTGGAATCCATGAACTTTTAAAACAGTGTATATGTATGTATCTTTTACCATTATCCACAACATCAAAAAAAAAATGTTAAGAACTTTTTTCTCTGGCTTGATCTTTTGGTAGACATAAAAGGCATTTTTGTGAGTTACTAACAAATTAGTACTCGGTCTCTTTACTGGTACCCTGCGCATTACTACTTCCCTTTTCTCCTTAGTTACTTAAGAATGAAATATATCATAGGAGATGATCAAAATAATTCTTCATGTTTATAAAGTACTGTCTTCATAAATAACCCAATGAGGTAAATAGTACAAATACTATTATCCTCATTTTACAGATGAGGAAACTGAAATACAGAGAGACCAGGTGACTTACTAGTCATTCAACTAAATAAGTGTTGGAAACTGGACTCAATCCAGGACTACTGACTGAATCCAGTGCTCTTTCTATAGCACTGCTAATTAGTTGATGTTTCTTTAAGTTGATAATTCAGTCCTCTGTAACTTAATTGCTATAAATGATTTTAACAGATTACAGATGTGGTGGACAAGGAACTAGTCCAACCCTTTGAAGTTCTGTTTGAAGGAGTTGAGTATATTGCCCGAGCTGGATGGACTCCAGAGGGAAAATAGTGCGTATGTTAAATTATCTAATCTTTACATCAGGTTTAGGATTAATAACTTTAGAAATATCTGTAGTTGTCGATTTGTTGTTCACTGTTAATATGCTTTTGTATTTGGAAAGGTACAAATATTTATGAAATATTAATGCTGTAATAAAAAGACTTGAGTTGACTTATTGATCAGAATAGAAATATACTGCATTTTAATTCTATTCCAACCTTAAACACTGTTTACTTGGATTAAATTTACTAAATGTGAATTTGAAGCTATTCTTTTTCTCAAGATAATATTTAGGCATTCACTTTTAATAAATTATTTATATATATATATATATATATATATATATACATATATATGTATATATATACATACATATTTTAAATTAATATAAAAGCAAACTTTACATTTAAATTATGATAGGCACTACATGCAGACTGAAAAGTGAAAAATAATTTGCAGAATTACTTGTGATTTTGGGAATTTAGGGAAAACACTTTTAGAATATTATTAATGTTCTTAATTTAAAAAAAAGATACTTCTTTATTTTTGATAAGCATATTAAATCAACTAGTTCTGTAATTCTCTTTTCACTTTGCCACTGAAAAACATTTTCTCAATTTCTGGCAATTGGTTTGTGAATTAATATTATATTCTTAAAACTATGAATTATTTTCTAATCAGTTTTTCTTTTTTTTCCTAAATAGTGCTTGGTCCATCCTACTAGATCGTTCCCAGACCCGACTACAGATAGTTTTAATATCCCCTGCATTATTTATCCCAGTAGAAGATGATGCAATGGAACGACAGAAACTAATAGATTTAGTGCCTGATTATGTGACACCACTCATTATTTATGAAGAAACAACAGACATCTGGATAAATGTAAGATTTATTTCTAGAGTATTTGGTTAAATGTTTCTGGATAAATGTAAGATTTATTTCTAGAGTATTTGGTTAAATATTTCTGTTATATGGCAATGAACATGATTTTGTTATAGTGAACTATCATAGTGGATTTGAAGGGAAAAAAATGAAAATGAATTATTTCCCTGATTTTCAACATTTCAGAAGCTCTTTAGTTTTCTCTTACTTGATTGCCTCAAGGAAAATTTGTCATGGGTCACCACAAGTAAAACTCAGTTTTCTTTAACTTAAGAAATTTCTTCCCTTTTTAGAAAGTAAGAGTTTCTCATTTAAAATTTTAGTAGCTGTATATTAAAACACTAAACCATACTGTATTATTCTTTGGTATAATAAGAATATTAAGAACAGAATTCTAGAATTAAACAGTTTTGAAGATAGAAAGCTGATGCCATTGAAATGGCATCTTCCTGGTTGCTTATTTACAATTGTTCCTGGAAATATCAGGTATTGGTATACAATTACAGGTTCTCCAGCAAAGTCAGCTATGCTAAAATGACCTTAAGAGAATATTCTTTAAAGCTCTGTACTGTATTTTTATAGTAAGCACAGTAGCTGCATAAATTTAGGAGTTTTTATTTTTATTTTTAAATTATCCTAGAAGTAGTTTAAACAAAAGATTTATCCATTTTATATACATATGTATTTTAAAAATAAATTTAAAGGGAATTTTAAAATGAAGAATTTTAAAAGAATTTTAGATTGTTTTCTGAATTTATTATTTTTTAACATTTACTTTTATGATTTCTCATTTTTGATTTTCATTTTTCTCCCTTTATCCTCTAACCCCTCCCCAAGAAAGCAATCAATCTGATTAAAGCTTTGTGTGTGTATGTATATATGCATATATATATATATACAAAATCATATTAAACATTTCCACATTAGTTATATTGTGAAAGAAGAATCAGAGCAAAAGAGAAAAACCACAAGAAAAAGATAGTGAAAATAATATGCTTCAATTTGCATTCAGACTTCA
Organism: Sminthopsis crassicaudata; assembly: GCF_048593235.1. Classification (NCBI taxonomy): domain Eukaryota; kingdom Metazoa; phylum Chordata; class Mammalia; order Dasyuromorphia; family Dasyuridae; genus Sminthopsis; species Sminthopsis crassicaudata. Next base: position 540,613,074 of record NC_133618.1, read on the forward strand.
GCATTCTTTCTTTAAATATAGATGACATTTTCCATCATGAGTTTTTAAGAATTTTAAAAGGAAATTGAAAAATGAAATTATGTAGATTCTGTTTTTGCTGTAGTTTCTCTCAGTCTCTTGGTGTCTCAATTTCTTCATCTGTAAAATGTGGATGTTGAACTAGATGACCCCAAGATACTTTCTAACTTTGTATCTGTGTTGCTATGATTCTCCATGATTCAAATAATTATGGTGATATCATGAGCTTTTATCATATTCATGTATTTTGTTTCATCTGAGATGAAAATTCCTTCTATCCTCAGCAAATACCTACTGAGTAAAAAGAAAATTAAAGTTTTTTCTCACTATTTCTCAAATAAATGTGCATAAAAATTATAAATTACCTCTGTTAATATGTTAGAGTAGTATAGGGGTGGTAGAACCAAATGAAGTTTGCATTTCCCCCCCATCTAGAAATATAAATTGATCTCAAAGTAGGTAAGAAATATATCAAGTTAAGATGAAATTTGAAAGTCATAGTCAAAGGCCATAGTTGTAATTAGAATATGTATATTTTAGGGCTAGTAATTTTTTTATACTTGGAGGTATATTAATAGTTATTTTGTTTTATTTAGTATTTTGAATTATTTTGTATGTAGAAGGCATTTTAAGTGTTATGTGTAGTAAATTCAACTTTTTATTTCACAGATCCATGATATCTTTTATGTTTTTCCCCAAAGTCATGAAGATGAAATAGAGTTTATTTTTGCCTCAGAATGCAAAACAGGTTTCCGACATCTGTATAAAATTACATCCATTTTAAAGGAGAGCAAGTATAAACGATCTAATGGAGGACTACCTGCTCCAAGTAAGAAATTTGATTTTTGAGAGGATACAATGTGTTTTTACAAGATATATAATGATCCCAATACTTGCCATGTTCAATTTGTTTTACTCAAAAATTTAAATATATTCTCCCCTCTCCCCTTTGGTAGTAAATTATATAGAAATCTCATAAATGGGAAGCAACATGATGTAGTGGAGTCAGGAGACTGAGTTTATTATGATTCTGCATGATTTACTGTAATTTTGGGCTAATCATTTAGCTTTCTTGGGCCTCAGTTTTTACCTATTTAAAATAGTAATAATAGTATCTTCCCTGAGTGCCTAATATATTATCATGAGATTTAAATAAGACGTTGATCAAAGCACTTTGGGGAAAAGTACAAAGTACTATTATGATATATTACAATAAAACAACAAAGCAGCATTTAGAAACTATATAAGTCTTCCATACTTGATTCATTATTGTAACTTATTTTCAGTTTATGTAATCATGTAATATTTATTATGATGCCCACAATAAAAATAATGAATACTAGATGTAATTTGTCTTACTGTTAAGTGAAAGATAATGTCCAAGAAATATTAAGACTAATAAAACAAGAAATAGAAAACTGTGAATAGACCATTAAGAGTTATGAAAGAATTATTCCTATCTTCTTCCTAACTTTCTTCCCCCTGAAAATAAAATTTACCCTAAATCACTAGAAACTTTTTAAGACTTTTAAAGCAGAAATAATTCCAAACAGCTATATAAATTGTTCCCAACAATAGAATATGACTCTGATACCCAAATTGGACAAATACAAAAATAGCCTTTCTAGTAATAATAATAATAATAACTAAAACAACCGTTTTGTTGAAGTCTATAAAGAATTTAAAGATCTTCAATATACTTTCTTCATAACAGCTATGTGAAGTAGATAATGGAAAAAAATTCCCATTTTTTACTTGCTTTTTGGTTTGAATTTGTGATTTCATCAGTACAAGAAATTTCTGGTAAGAAAATTTCCTCCCTACCAATGCAGATTGGCAGCTATTCTGCAACTTGTAGCCTTGGAGAGTACAGAGAATTACCTGAGCATAAGAGATTGTGACTTGCCTAAGGTCATCCTGTTATTAGGTATCAAGAAACAACACTTTAATCCAAGTCATCCTGACTATTTCTCTTTTATATCACACTAATTTATTGCCCACTTTATAGATAAATATATTCAAATCTGAAAATTTATTCAAATCTGAAAATTTAAGTATTTTGTCAGCTAAATGTGGTTTGAATTTCATGCAGTCTGCTATCTTTTAAGAACAGTATTCTTTCTACTGCATTATTCTGTCTTCATAGTGAATTTTACTTAGGAACATTTACTTTACATCAAGACAATAGCAACTAGAATTAAAATATGTGATTCTATTAGATTGGGTCTCTCCCTGGATGCAAATCACAATCATTCTTTGTCTTATTGAACAATATTCTGAGTTGTTATGGTTGAATTATTCTTTATCCTTTTCCCCAAACTTTTTATGAGCCTTTCCAAACTTAGTTGATCTTATTCTTAAGACATGCATTCTTTTGTCAAGTCTATATTCAAATTTTTCCAGGTTTATAGGACCTACCAAAGTTTATTCTTTCCTGGTAATAACTTTTAGAACACCAGGACATCCTCACATAACACTTAATATTAAAGGCCCTTCCATTCATGATCACTGTGGTGCTACCTTCCTCATGAAGCTTTTTGTGACCATTTTTCCCTTGCATCTCCTTATTCTCCCTTCAGCAGATTTCTCCTTCCATCTTCTCTGTTTCCCTTGTACCAAGTTACTCTTGACATACATGTTCTTCTCCTACAGTGTTGTAAATTTCTTAAGGGTCAGGTCTATCTTTTGCTGTTTGTTATATTTTATATATTTTTGTATGTGTCTATTATATATGCATGTGTATGTACAAAAACATTTGTAGGTATCTGTATATATACACCCACATAAATATACATATATATGTATGTTGTCTCCCCACAATAGAATCTGGGTTCTTTTATGGTAGTTGTCATTCTTTTTGTATCCCTACACCTAGCATAGGGCTTTATATTTAGTCAGTACTTAATTAGTGTTTGTTGAATTTAATATTTTACATTATAGATGTGCACATTTTGTCTGCCCTTCTAGATTGAAATTCCATAAAAACAGGATTCTTGTTTTATTTTTCTCTATATTCTCCCATTGAACCTAGCACAGTGCTTTCTGCATAGTAACTTTTCAGTAAATATTGTTTAAGAGGAATTTTAGACTCATATGACATATTAGAAAAAACAATAACTTAACTTTCTCCTGTGTGTGAGGAAAATTAAATTATATAATTATTCCTCCAAACACCAAAAGGATTGTCAGAAAAATTCATCTCTGCCTGAGACTATGTATGCAGTGAAATAGTCACCAATAAGAATGTACTTCATTAGGTACAGATTAGTAATGCATCCACACTTTCTTACCTATTCCATGTCTTGATTATATCTATTTTTTTAAAGGTAGTCCTGGAGGCTTTCTTAATGTAAAAAGTTTAAAACTAGATTAACATTGTTACATGCTTCATGGAAAAAGAATAAAAGTGGACCTGTTGTAGCAGTTTCTGTTGCTGGGGAGGCAATATAGATCTCTTAAGTTTGGAAATTCTAAGCTTCAGTAAGGCTAAATTTACCAATTGGATGTCTGTACTATTAAGTCCATCACCTATATGGGGAGCCACTTAAGAGTAAAGATCATCTGGCCTAAGGAGGGGCAAATTGATGGAGGTCAGCAAGATGGAACAGGTTAAAGTTTTCATGGTGATCAATGCTGGGATCTGCACTTTCAGTCACAGCAAGTTATATAGAACTCTAAAAGATAAATATTTATATTTTTCCTAAAGGCAATAGAAAATTATTGAAGTTAGTTAAATAAGGTAATCACACGGTAATAGGGTTAGCTAGGAGGAGGTAGAGATAAGAAGCCAGAAAGTTCCAGGCCTGAGAGACAGCTAGGGAAAATGCATACTCAGGAGATGGAGAGTCATGTCAAGTTTGTTTTGTTTTGTTTTGTTTTTTCAATTTATCCAAGAGATAAATTTTGTACATAGTATATATATATATACTTAGTAAATGCTTGTTGATTTACTGAACAGCCATTTCAGAGCCTGAAAATGAAATGTAATTTTGGAATGTTAGTAGACCAATTCATCCAGAAATATAGTGTCTTTGAAGGGTAAAATAATATGTGTAAAATAATTATGGAAAAATAGGTTTAAATATTTTAAGTAAAGATAACACTAAAAGGCAGCAAAAGATAAAGCATACATCTTTTTCTGTTCATCAGTAAACTACAAAAGTGTAGAGAGCACTGTACTATGGGCAGACCCAGTGACTATGTTAGTTTGTTTTTCTTAACTGTGTTGAGGGAATATACTTAATAGGAAGTTTGTTTGGGTCTTTGTGGGAAACTGTCTCTTGTATTAAAATTGCATCAATAAAATAATATAAAGGAGAGGGTCACATATTTTTGAATAACCAGGTTAGTTGTTTATATTTTTTTTAAAAGAGAGAATTGGTAAGTCACTGAAGATTTTTGAGCAAAGAAGTGACATTATTACATAGACCTTTTTTGAAATTGAATTTCTTAACCTGTGGTCTGTAAACTTAGGTCATAAAAATATTTTGATAACTGTTATTTTAGTACTTTCAATTCCATATTTTGTCTCATTCATTTAAAAGCATCATTTTGAAAAAGAGGGTTCCTAGGCTTTACCAGTTTGCCAAAGAAAACAGCTTTAGGAGATATTATTTTGGCAACTGTGGACAGTGTATTAGAGGAGGAAAAACTAGAATCAGGGAAATCAGTTATGAGGCTATTAAAATAGTTAAGGTGAGGGGTGGTAAAGACCTAAACTACAGTAGTGATTGGAGAGAATAGGAATGATTCAAAAGATTTTGTAGAAGTAGAACTGATAATATACTTGAAAGAATTAAGGATATTTGGATGAAGGTGGAGCTTACGGGGAACATTATGAATTTGTTTAATTTGAATTGCTTATAGTTCATTACTAAAGAAATATCCAGCAATCCATGTAAATTATAGTTCTTAGAGAGATTAGGATTGGTATGTTGAACTTTTGCAAGGAGACAATAATTGAAAACATAGAAGCTACTGAGATCCTATATTAAGCTGAAAACCTCAAAAGTAAGTTTTCCATACAAGGATTGGTTAGACAGGTCAGAATAAAACCAGGATAGATAGATCAGCATCTTAGACTCTATAGTGAGAAGAGAATGTTTAGGAAAAGGCTCTTGTTAATAGCATCAACACCAAAATGCCAGAGAGGGGGGAGAAGGAGTATGAAGATTGAAAAAAAATCTGTATGTTTAGTAATTGAGAGACCAGTGATAACCTTTGAAGAGCAATTTCATAGAGTGATAGTCATAAATAAACAGGATTGCAAGGAAGGAAGGATTGAGAATAGCTTTCTCAGAGTTTGAAATGAAGTAAAAAGGATCAAATAAAGAATTTTTTAAATAAGGGGGGAAGGGAATAAGCTTTTCTATAGTATCTACAATATGCTAGGCATTGTATTAAAGGTGCTAAAGATGTGAACATCCTTGAGAAAGATGAAGAAATGAAGGTCTGATAATTGGTTTTTAAAAATGTATATTTTTAGGACCAGTAGTTAATGTTTATAGACTATTTGAAAACTGTGATTCTTAGTTCTCCATTTCCTTCAGAAATTACATTTCTGTAATTGCAGAAATGAAAGGCAGTTCATATAGAACTGAAGATCATTTTGTATTTTTTCTTATTTTAAGGGTTACTATGGCTAAATAATTTATTTAATGTCCAGCATATTGGCAATTGTACAGCCTCTCTGTACTTAGATTAATCCTCAGACTCAGACAGCTAAAATCTTGTTGCTGGGACTATACTCAAATCTTTCCAGCATAGTATTGTGTACCACTGGCATCTCACTAGAGATCTCAGGATTGCCTCCACATAACAGTGAGGCAAGGAAGGTATTATTGTGAAGATATAAATTCCAAGAAATAATTAATATCATTAATTAAATCTACATACACAAATAGTATGGAAAGGGAGGAAGACAATTAGTTCAAAGGGAATCATGTTATAAGTAGATCATTTAAATGGTTTTTATTAATGATCAGGGTTTGATATATCATAGCCAAATTTGGTTGTAATTTATTAATACTTCCTAGCTGTGTGACCCTGGGCAAGTCACTTAACCCCAGCCTCAGGGGGGGGGGGGGAAGATTTTTTTTTTTAAGTGTTCAGATTCACATTCTCTCCCTTCTACTCCCTTCCCCTCCACCCCAGTTGAGAAAGTATGAAAAATAAAACCCCTGTTACAATATGTATAAGTAAAAAAAAATTCCCACGTTAGCTATGAACAACAACAAAAAGTCACAGCACAAGCTCTCATTTCATCATCTCTCACTTTGGAGATTGGTACCATGTTTCATCTTAAGTCCTCCAGAGTTACCATTGATAAGAGAACATCTTTATAATATTACTGTTATATAAGCTATTTCCTTGGTTCTACTTATTTCACTCGGCATAAGTTCATTTAAATCTTCCCATGTTTCTCTGAAGTCATCCCCTTCATCATTTCTTATAGCATAATAGTAATCAATCAAATAATATACCATAACTCATTACAGCCATTCTCCAGTTTATGGATACTCCTTTAGTTTCTAGTTCTTTGTCACCAGAAAGAGCTGTGATATCTAATTTTGTACATATGGATCCTTTTCTTCTTTCTTTGTTATTTTCAAGAGTGGTATTGTTAAGTCAAAGGGTATGCACAGTTTAGTAATTTGGGGGCAGAGTTTCAAATTGCTTTCCAGACCAGTTTATAGTTCCACCAATAGTGTATCAATCACTTTTCTTTTTTTGTAAACTTTGACAATCTAGATTATTAAGATGGAACCTCAGAGTTGTTCTAATTTGTATTTGTATTTTTCTATTTTTATAATTAGATTTCTTTGAATGACATTCATTTTATCATATTCATTTTGTTATATTTTCATGGGCAATTTTCAGAGGAAGAGACTCAAACTATTACTATTGCTTGAATCTCTTCCTTATATCATCGATCTTTTCCTCTGAAAATTACCTATTCATATCCATTACTATTTATCAATTGGGGAATGAGTCTTATTCTTAAAATTTTGAATCAGTTCCCTATATATCTAAAAAATTAAACCATCATCAAAAATGTATTCAAGATTTATTCCCTCTTTACCTGCTTTTCTTTTAATTTTCACTGGATCAAATTTCTTGTGCAACATCTTTTTAATTTTATGGAATCAAAATTATCCATTTTACCTTCTTTGATTTTCTGTATCTCTTGTTTCTTTATGAACTCTTTCCATATCTATATTTCTGATAGGTCATTTTAACTTACTCCTAGTTAACTGACTCTGCATATTTAAAGATGAAGGGTCAAAAAGTTTTTAGGGACATCTAGCTTGATGATTGTATGCATTTCACATTTTGATAGGATACAGCTATAAAATTTGAAGAGGCTTATCTGCTAGAGATCTGCTGTCTCCATAAAGACCATATTGTGCAGCCCTGAACTCAGGAGGATCTTAGTTCAAATCTGGTCTCAGATACTTAATACTTCATAGCTGTATGACCTTGGGCAAGTCATTTAACCCCAATTGCCTCAGGGGAGGGAGGGAGACCATACTGTATCATAATATCTAGCTGGCATATTTTAGGACTTACAGTCAGGAAGACTATGTTTAAATCTGATCTCAGACACCTACTAGTTATATGACCATGGGCAAGTCATAAACTTTGTTTACCTCAGTTTCTTCAATTGTGAAATAGGAATAATATACCATTTACCTCCCAGGATTGTTGCGAGGATCAAATAAGATATTATTTGTAAAGTGCACGATTCCTGGCACATAGTAGGCATTATATTAATGCTAATTATTATTGTTGTTATTATTTTTGGTTTAAGATATCACCTTTTATGTCTAAGCCACATACACATTTGGAACTTTTCTTGGATTATAGTATGAGATGTTGGTCTATGCCTCATTTTTGCCAGACTGCTTTCGAGTTTTCTCACCAGTTTTTGTAGAATAGGAATTCTTGCCTCAATAACTGGGAATCTTTGTGTTTATCAAATGCTAGGCTACTGTGCTAGTTTGTTTCTGTATATTGTGTACCCAATATGTTCACTTGATCAATCCTTCTATTTCTTAACCAGCATCTAATTTTTTTTGATAATTATAGTTTTATAGTATAGTTTGACATCTGGTATTACTGGCTCTTTCTTTTCTACTTTTTTTTCTTTTCACTAATTTCCTTGACTTTCTTGTTCTTTTTCTTTTCCAGATGAATTTTTGTTATTTTTTTTTAGTTCAATAAAATAATCCTTTGGTTATTTAATTGATATAGCTGAATAAGCAAATTTCTTTAGATAGATTCTGCCATTTTTATTTTATTACCTCAGTCTACCCACAAGCACTCAATTTTCACTTCAAAAACAGCATAGTTTAGGGCAATTTTATGAAGAGTACATTTCTAGAATAATACTAAATTTTCAGATTAACCATGTATTTATTTTTAGGTGATTTCAAATGCCCCATCAAGGAAGAAGTAGCAATTACAAGTGGTGAATGGGAAGTGCTTGGCCGACATGGATCAAATGTAAGTTCTTTTGGTTTGATCAGCATCTATTATGTCATGCTATAAAATGAATATACAAATTAAAATTATTCTTGGCCTTAGAATGTTATGTAGAACTTGGATTGATGGGGAAGAGAAAGAGAAATCGGCCTTTTATTTATCTGAGTCTTTAAAGTGATTTAATAAGTATTAACATTTCATTATCTGTCCTTCATAGTTGTTTGAATTTTGCTTTGTCACACTTCTAATTACAATGTTGCAGTACTGTTTGAATATTTTGGAATAGGAATTATCCAAAGGATTACTTGCTTTATAGGATCCTGAAGAGCTATCCCATTATTAATACTTAGCATATATAGTTGACTAGATATATGCTACTAGCATTTAGAGCAGGACTAAATGTGACTGCCACAAATTGATATGGGACTTATTAGAGAATTATGTGTATTAGCTGCCTTTTAGTCTTCCAAGGTGAATATACAGGTAAATTGAAGAATAGGAGCAAGATTTGTTTGTGTGGATAAAGGATCATAAGTAGTGGGGTAGGGAATAGTCTACACTTTAATTCCCAGTTAAAGTCTAATATTCTCTGCTGTGTTCACAATGCATTTTTCCCTTCCTAAGGCAGTTGGGGTTAAGTGACTTGCCCAGGGTCACACAGTTAGGAAGTGTTAAGTGTCTGAGATCAAATTTGAACTCAGGTCCTCCTGACTTCAGGGCTGGTGCTCTATCCACTGTACCACCTAGCTTCCCCCACAATGCATTTTTTAAAAAAAATCTGTTCAGAGACTCAGTGCCCTTGTTATTAGCTTTACCTTGCATCACTTGAAAAAACTTTTACATGGAATTCTAGAGCTTGCAAGAAAAAGAACAAATAATAGAATATATTTGGTTGTTTTGTGATTAAAAAAAAAAAGAGTAATCAGATTCTTGGTCTATTAAATTGCCAAAATTATTCATGCATGTCTGAGAATTAGCCCAGGGCTGTCAATAATGCCACTTGAATAATTAATGCATCATTCTATTACTTAGCATTCTACATTCCATTTTTCTCTCTATTTTCTTCTTCTACACTACTATTATTTTTTCTCCTTTTTGTCTTTCTCTCTGAATATATGTGTTTGAGACTTAAAACTATCACAGCATTACCTTAATTGGTGGCACTCAAGATCCAGCTTCTTGTTCCCATCCAAAGTTTCTATTGCATAGGATCATAGATCTAGAGCTAAAAAGGTTCTCAGGGAACATTTAACCTGATCCCTTAGTTTACAGATGAAGAAAACTGAGCCATAAAGGAGATTAAATAACTTGTCCAAGGTCACATCAGATAGTAAATGTCTGAGGCAGGATCTGGAAACAGTTCCTCTGACTCTCTTCATTGAGAGAATCGGTGGTTAAATTTTGAGATTTTTTTATTTAAATCACAAATTTGACTTCTGGAAGGAAGAATATTAATAATTCACATTTACATAGACTTTTACAATTTTTATAAAACACTTAATTCACAACAATCATAGGTAGTGGAAGTGTTATTCCTGTTTTACACAAAAGAAAGTGAGACTCAGAAATGTTAAATGGTGATCTTGTGATTCATAAATGACAGAGACTAAGACTTGTATCCAGTTCATGACACTCCAGAGCTACATCTTTCCATTCTATCATGCTGCTCTTTCTGCATGTGGACAGAGAATTGATTAATCATGTTCAATTTTGGACAATTTGGCTCTCAGTTGCTATTTGAGGAGTGTCTTTATAAAGAACAATAAGCCCTAACATTTTATAGGGATTAGCACAGACCTAGGAAGTTTCTTGTGTCTGTGCCCTGCCTTAACCCACTGTCTTCTTCCATGTACATATACCCATGTTATCCTGTACAGCTTATTTATTTTTAACAGCATTCATCAAAAAATTTTTAATAGTAGAAAACACTTAGCTTTTAAAAATGAAACATTTTTAAAAATCAAAATTTAAAGATATGAGTAGGCTATCTGAAAACATTGTTTTGAGTTTTAGCAAATAATTCATAAATTGTTATTTTTAGGAAATTTGTTAAGAATGTCTAGTTTCTGCTACTGTGAGATTTTGAACAAAAAAAACCTTTTCGTTGTACCTTCTTTCACTTATTTGCAAGTTACACCCTGATTATAACTATGACTGAATTCAAATGCTCCAAGAGAATTTGAAATAATGTATTTTTAAAAATAGTTTTTATTTACCAGATATATGCATGGGTAATTTTATAACATTGACAATTGCCAAACCTTTTGTTCTAATTTTTCCCCTCCTCCCCCCATGGCAGATTGACCAATACATGTTAAATATGTTAAAGTATAAATTAAATACAATATGTATATACATGTCCAAACAGTTGTTTTGCTGTACAAAAAGAATTGGACTTTGAAATAGTGTACAATTAGCCTGTGAAGGAAATAAAAAATGCAGGCGGACAAAAATGAAATAATGTATTTTAATATATGGAGGTAATAATAGAGAGGTTCTGTGTAGTAGTTAAAAAGAGGGCCTTGTAGTTTGATGACTTGGGTTCAGCTCTTATCTATGACACTTCCTAGCAGAGTGGCCTTCAACAAGTCATAGCCTTTCCATCCCCTAGGAACTCTCAAAGATTATAAATTATAGATAAGGTTCCAGTCTACTTTGATATAGAATATTTCCACTAAAGTGAAAATTGCAGATCTGAACCAAAAAAAACTGGTAGAATAGTCCTAACTAGCTGGGAAATGCAGTAAGTGATAAAAACTTTTTAGGATATTGAGGAAAAAGCCACATATAAGCCCAACTTTTTGTCAATACCTGAAAACATCAGTACCCACTAATAAAGTGTGAAAAACAATTAAAATAGGAATGAACTTTTAACAAAGTAATTGCTACAGGAAAAAAAAAGAGAGAGGACTATAATGTCCTGTTCCTCAATCCCTCTTCATTTAATCCTTAGCACACCATCCTGTACTACCTCCCACTCTCTGTTTTTTGTCCTTACACCAAGGACTTTTCATGGTGAGACACATTAAAAAAAAAAAAAAAAAAAAAAAAAAAAAAAAACCAACAAAACAAACAGGCTTAATGGGATTAACAAGATCTTTTGCTACCTCTCAGATTTTCCCCTCATCATCTGTTCACCTGGATTTTACCACTCAGTCTGCTAAAGTTCACAAGGTCACCAATCCCCAGTGGTCTGGATAAGAGAGCAGTGCCAGAGGAATAGAAGAGAGGGGACTTCTGATAAAAAGACTAAATGGGAGATTAGGTAAATTCCAAGCTTCCCTGGCAGCACTTAAAATAAAAAAGGTACTAACTAATCTAAAAACAACAAAGAAAAAAAGTTTCTACAAAGAAATCCCCAAACAAAAAATAAAGCAAAACACCCAAGAGATTGAGAAATGCACAAAGAAAAACTCTTGATAAAATAAATTAAGATGGTACTTTAGAATAATGCTCCTATTTGACTGGCAGCTAAGTGTTACTCTGGACTTCAGTCAGTAGACCTCAGTTCAAATTTGACCTGATAAATTTACTAACTGAATCTGTGCAAGTCTCTTAACCCTGTCTACTGCAGTTTCCTCACCTGTATAATGGGGGGACATTAACCTCATAAGTTTATTGTAAGGAATCAAATGAGATAATGTAAAACATTTTGTAAATCTTAAAAGTCTGTATAAATACCAGCTATTATCATTATTGACAGAGTTGAGCATAATTTCACAAGGAAAATATGGACTTTTTACAAAATTGATAACTTCTAGTCATTTCAGTTTAGAAAATTAGAGTTGTGTAGAGTCTTTGAAATACAAACTTAGGTATAAAAGAAAATTTTAAGAAAGGTACACTTGTATGAACTATCTGGAAGGGTTAAGTGACTTTCTGAAAGAGAGAGCAAGAACTGTTGTTCCTTCACAGCCTAAGGACTATTGAAGGAACAAAGACAAGTTATGGATATTCAGAAAGGAATAGAAATAATCTAGAAAAGAAGAAAGGAGGAGCAGAGGACTTATTATTTCTTGTAGATGAAATGGTTTAGATAAAGTTCTTTCAAAGGGAGAAATAGGAGCAATGGGGGGAGTTAGGATTTCATGAACCTCACTTTTTTATGGATGTAGAAGGGAAGATTTTAAAAAAATATTTTAGTGGTTGAAGTATAAAAAATATGGCATAGGGATTGGAGATTAAGAAGTGGAAAGAAGTTCTAAAGCCATCTACTCCAATCCTCTCATTTTAAAAGATGAAGAAATTAAGACCTAGATAGGTTTAGAATTTTGTTCAAGGCCACAGAGACAGTTGATACAGAGATGGAATTTGAATTGGCACTCTCTGAATACAGAACCAATGCTTTTTCCATTCAGGTAGAGTGGGGAGGGAATTGTTTCAAGCAATATAGCTATCTATCTATCTATATCTATATCTGATGGACAGATGGTAGAGAGAAGAATGGCAGAACCTAGCAATTTGTGTATTGTCTGGGATGGAAGGGAAAAGGATAGATTGGGATTGAATAGTTTCAAGTATATAAATTAGTGTAGATTTCTGTCTTTTATTTCAAAAAAAGAAAAACTTGTAACGGTGACTGACAGTGGAAATAATCAACTTATAATTATATTGTAACTATAATTATAACAATGACTGTGAATGGAATTAACCTTTCAATAAACATTAAGAGGGTAACTGGATAGATTTATCATATACTGAAAAATCCTGCTTAAAACATGTATGTGAACTTAAAATAAGGGATTACAATAAATTTATTTTTCTTTAACTTGAATTCATAAAAAGCAGGGGTAGCATTCATGATCACAGAGAAGACAACAGTAAATGCATTTTTGTGAGAGGCATATAGGAAAACTACATCATGACTTAAGTATATAATAAACATGGGAATAGCATCAAATTAAATGTAGGAATAAGTAATAGACCTGTGATTTCATTAGTAAAGGGAGCTCCTGGGTAAGGGAACTCCCCTATTAATTTGAGTTGGTACTCTTTCTGTAATTTGTAATCTTAGAGATTTACCTGAGCACTGAAATTTAGTACTTCTTTACCAGGAGTATATATTGGTAGTGGCTGTATGTGTTGAAAGTAGAACTTGACCTCAATTTTTCTTGGCCTACTTGTTTAGCTGTTATGCTACATTGCTTCTCAAATGAAATATATATGTATTAGCTTCTGTAGCATCTAAATAAAGAAAAAGTTAAACCACATTATGAAATGGGCTTCAATATATCTCTTTCAGACCTAAATAAATTTTTCAGAAAACTAAATGGGAAAGAAATTAAGATTATAAATGTAGAATATAAGAAAAAGCTTTTGGCAGTTCTTCAGTAAAAATTTTAAGGTATATATGTGTTTGTCATCATAATTAGTACCTTTGCAAAAACTGATATAAATATGCAAAGTCAAAAGTATTAAAGATATCCTTTATAAATAATTATATAATAAAAATTGTAGTCATTGACGAAAATATGAACAAAGGTCACGGACTTAATTTGGATACTATTTAATGTTAACCTAAAGAATGAGTAAATCAGATACCAAATTATAGAAACAAATAACTATGGTAAAGAGAATGGTGACTATGGGAACATGTTATCAACAAGATGGAAGATTAGGCATTTTCTCTTATCCTCACAAACTCTCAGATCTCTCCAAAATTAGAATAATGCCCAACACATAAAGCAATTTCAGCTATCTCCATGATCTGGAACACCAGGAAATCAAATGAAGTGACAGTTCAATGAACTAATAATAGAGAAAGCTAATGTGTTCACACAGCATATTCCCTGCTCACTATTCTCTGGAAGTGGAACTGTACAAGCTGACCCACGAATTTGCAGCAGAAAACTCAGGTCTAATCTTCTCACTGCTCTCCATCCTCTATTACTACAGAAAGCCAAAAGGCAGAAAATTGGTTGGGCTAGCAGCATTTTGTGCCACTATAGAGCTCAGCAAAAGAATTGAGAAATAGAACTGAAGTAGGACATGTATGTGCAGCTGTAATGACACTCCACTAACCCTAAGGGAAAGAGCCCAAACATCCAAATGAGGCTAGTCCTGTTCCCCTAGAAATCATTTGGGGCAGAGATTAAGGCTGGTAAACCATGAATTTCCCAACATAATAAACTAAGAATGCTTTCCCAACTCCTGATGGAACCATCAAAAAGAGTCAGAAAGTGAGTGATAGGGTATTTAAAGAGAAAAAAAGATTGAAATTACCAAATATCTCAGGAGGAGAAACACTTAAAAACCTTGAACATAAGCAGATAAACCATCTGGGAAGATACAAAATAACAGAAGGGAATGTGGCCTTCAGATCATTTAAAAGAATCCAGCCTTACATGAACTTATGCAAAGTGAAGTGTGCAGAGAACCAGGAGAGATTATAAATAGTAGCAATTATGTTATATAGTGATCAGGTATAAATGACTTAGCAATTCTCAGCAATATGGTGATAAAATAAAAAAAATCCAAAGGACTTAAGATGAAAAATACTGTCCACCTCCTGAGAGAGAACTGATAGAGTCTAAATGCAGATCAAATCATATTATTTTTTACTTTTTTTTTGTCTTCGTTTTGTCTGTGTTTCATAACATGACCAATATGGAAGTTTGTTTTGCATGGTTACACATATAAAACTTAAATCAAATTGCATACCATCTTGGGGAAGGAGGAGGGAAGGGAATAAAAGAGAGAATTTGGAACACAAAATTTTAAAAAATGAATGTTAAAAATAGTTTTACCTACAGTTTGAAAAAATAATTTTTTAAAATCCAGATATTTATGAATAAATGTCAAAAGACAAAGGAAAATGAGTCAATAGCTGAAGAGGCAGAAGACCCTATGGCTTCCTAAGAAATTGTAGGACTTATAGCAGGATGTTCCAGTATAATTTAAAAGAAAAATAAGAATTGTGAAAGCAGAATTTAGAGCCTATGCAGCAAAAATAATTGGAAAAGCAGAAAATTTGAATCCACAGTGATGTATTACTGTAGGGAATGTATGTGGAAGTTAAGGAAAATCTGTAAAAAGAGAAGCAAAAGGCAGAAATATTAAGAAGAAAACATCTCCATGCAAGCAAATCATTGATCTCAAAAACAGGATGTATAGAGATGATTTAAACACTATTTTTATCCTAGAAAATCACAATTAAAAAAACCTGAAATCTCCACCATGGGATAATATTCTTTCTCTCACCTGCAGGAATTGGTATTTCTAAGAGTGAAATACAATAGAAAAAAGGGTGGATCAAGGCTAAATCTTTAGAAGGACTCCAAAGAATGTATCTTAGAAGTTTTAATTCTTTGAGAAATAGTGACTAAAAAAAGATAAAGAAATATGAATCAAATAATAAAAAATTTAGAATATACAGAAAGAGAATATAAATAATGAAGAAACTGATAGAAATTTTTGGAAAAATGCACAGAAAATGGAATTTTGAAAACTAACAATTTGAAGGAAAAGATAACAAAAGGGATTTTTTTACTTGAATGTTTACTAACAAAAAAGAGGAGAGAAATTAATGAGATGAAAGCAAGCAAGAAAAAAAGAATTAATAAACAGGGCAGGAGGAGAAATGAGGGTGAGAGTTTTGAGGATGAGAGAAGAGATACAGTGGGAATGGGGTTGCCTTAAAATATATTTAGCTAATATTATTGAAGAGACATAGTACTGTATTAACAGAAGAAGAAAGGAAAAATCTTAATTTGGAGGGAAAATGTGTTATTCCAAATGGAAGAAAATATAAAACCTAACTCATAACTTTAAATGTGAATGGCTAAACAATCCAATAAGATGAAAAAGTGTTCAAAAATAATTTGTTACTGTTACTTCAAACTATTATTTCAAGAAACACACTTTAAAAAAATTATAATAGCTTTTTATTTTTCAGAATAACATTCTGAAATTCATCTTTACAAAATCTTGTGTTCCAATTTTTCTCCCTCCTTCCCCACTTTCCCCCTCCCCTAGGCAGCAAGCAATCCAATATAGATTAAGCATGTATAATTAACCAAACATTTTTTAAAACAAAAGCAAATAGAATAAAAATGAGACACTGGGGAAAAATTTTCCATCAGAGGAATCCAAAAAAAAAAGCAGCAGTTGTAATTATGCTTCAGAAAAAGCAAAAACATTCAAAACATTTTTTTTTAAAAAGAGAGATAAACAAGAAAATTATGTTGAAAGGAAACATTGACAATTAAACCAGTATCAGTATTAAATTTAAATGCTCTAAATGCCTTAGCATCTATGTTCATAAAAGAAAAAAGTAAGAGAATAGGAGCTAATATAGTAGTAACAGGTTTCATGTATCTTTATCAGTTTTTACTTAGTTTTATTTTTTTTATTAGTCTAACAAGAAAAACCAAAGGGAAAATGTAGAACTGAACAAAATATTGGAGAAAACAGAGCTGAAAGACTTATGCTGTCTTCTAAATAGACCTACTAAAATTACATCATACATACACACACACACACTCACACACACACACACACACACACACACACACACACACACACAGAGTAATTTTTCAGCACAACGTGGAACTTTTTCAAAAAACTTACCATGTATTTAAGGCATTATGTAAAAAGATCAAATTGTAAATATATTCTTTGTAGAGTCATAAAGTAATATAAATAAGTCATCTGTTCCTTATGGCACAAACAAAAAATACTTTACAGTAAAATACTGAATAATTAGTGGATCAAAGAACAAATTATAGAAACAACAAATATATGAAAGAAAATTATAATTATTACACAACAAACCAAAATTTCTGTAGCTAAAAGTCCTTGGGAGAAATCATATTACTAATATTAGCAAAAAGAAAGTGGATTATTGAACTGAATATACATTTTTTAAAAATAGGGAGCTCACGCATAAACACCAAATAAGTGATATTAAAGTTTAGAAGAGAAATAAATATGCCCCCCAAACCCCTCCAAGAATAGAAATTATAAATAAAACTAAAAATTAAATAAATGATTGATAAAGACTAATTGATAAATCTTTAGTCAATCTGATAAAAGAGGCAAGAAAATCAAGTCAACAACATTACAGATGAGCAAGGTGAAGTCATAACAAAACTAGAAAAAAATAAGAAGAAAAATCATAATGATTATACAAAATTATATGCAAACAAATCTGAAAACACAAAAGAAATAAAGGGATATCTTCAAAAATATAAAATACTCATAGAACACCAAATGGAGATATTAAGTAATCTCATCCCAGAAAAGGAGATGGATCTAGTTATAAAGGAATTACCAAAGGGGAAAGAGAAGTAGGGAACTCCTGCCTGTGCTAGATTTTTTTTTCCCCCCTGAGGCTGGGGTTAAGTGATTTGCCCAGGATCACACAGCTAGGAAGTGTTAAGTGTCTGAGATCAGATTTGAACTCGGGTCCTCCTGAATTCAAGGCTGGTGCTCTATCCACTGCTCCACCTAGCTGCCCCCCTCTGCTAGATTTACAGGAGAATTCTATTAAACTTTTAAATAACACTCTCAATAATAGTATATGAATTATTCCCAGCAAATGAGGGAAAAAAGCACCTGACTAGATTCCTTTTACAAGAGAAACAGGCCCACCTAATAACAAACCTTGAAACCATTATCATTCATCAATATTAATTTTAAAACTCTAAATAAAATCCTTTCAAACAGACCAAGAAAGATTTTATTCCAGGGAATTCAAAGTTGTTTCAACACTGGAAAAATATTCAGCTCAATCTTAAACATATAATTACCTCAATAGATTCAGAAAAGGCTTTAGGTAAAATGCAATACACATTTATACCAGAAAATCCAATAAAATACATCATAGAGAGATCTTTTTTTCTATATATTATTTAAAGCCAAAAGTAGATGTCATGTAACAAAGTATAATATAATTGAAATACATTAACATTTCCCAAAAAATCCAGCAGCAAAACAAGGATGTATACTGTCCCCAATGGAGATAATACCCAGGACTTTGAATATATGAGCTTCGAGGACAGCAGTGTCCCTCAAGACTACTGTTTCTGCTTCCAACTCAGTTGGAAGCCATCATCCTGGGAAGCAGCCCCCATGGAAATGTGATCTAAAAAGTTGCAGGTATTGGAGTCATAATTACTAAAGATTAAGAAAAGAAAGTTCTTGCCACAAAAGTTCTAGCAGTGCAAAATGGCTCAACTTCAGAAAATAATAGAATTTTATTAGTGGAAATTAGCATTAAAAAAACATCATCTACTTTACAGTTATATCTTAAGGACTTTTTAAATTTTACTTGTATCTAAACCTTTCCAAATGTATTGTCTTTCAACTAGAATGTGGAAGTAAAGTATAAAAATATATAAAATCATAATGAACATTGACTTGACTCTTTGGATTTGGCAGATCCAAGTTGATGAAGTACAGAAGCTGGTATATTTTGAAGGCACCAAAGACTCCCCGTTAGAACATCACTTGTATGTGGTCAGCTATGACAATCCTGGAGAGGTGACAAGATTGACAGATCGTGGCTACTCTCATTCCTGCTGTATTAGCCAGGTATTAACTCCTGTCTGAATGGTTCATAAAGACCCTGTCCATATTTTGAAGTAAGTAAAATTGGATTGTATAGCAACTTAACTCTCTTAGGAACATATTAAATTTAACATTAACTTCTCCCTGAAGGTATATATATATTATATGATCATAAAAAGTTAAACCATTACACTGTCCCCTGCCATAACATAGTAGTGTTCAAACAGAATTTGTCTAATTCAGATTTTAAAGTCTCTTTTTACAATACCATGGAATAGGAAAAAAAAAAAAAAAACACAAGGAAATGATTGTCTCTTCTCCCTTTCTCCAGCATTGTGATTTATTTATAAGTAAATACAGTAACCAGAAGAATCCACACTGTGTGTCCCTTTACAAGCTCTCAGGTCCTGAAGATGACCCAGCCCGGAGAACAAAGGAATTTTGGGCCACTATTTTAGATTCAGCAGGTACTCAGTTTGTTTAAATTTATCATTAAACAAGAACAATGAATTGACTTGTATTATATATCTGTATACTGTTGAGCTGATCTTTTTTGTCATTGTCATCACTTAGTTTATTTTCTGATCTGCTAGGCTTTTACTTAGTTTCACTTAGTGAGGTTAGAAGGACTGCTACCCACATTTAGCAAAAGTGGATCTGGGAAGCCTCTTTGAAAATAACAGAAAAGCTATGATATACCATTTTATTTGAGATCTGTGTTTTCTTTTGCAATATGACTTTTATAGACATGTTTTTGTATGAATCTTCTTACTGAGGAAAGAAGGAAAAGAATCTAGAACTCAAAGTTTTAGAAACAAATGTTAAAAAGTTATTTTACATGTAACAGCAGAAAAATAAATATTAGGAAGAAGAAAAGTTATGATAGATGTAAGGAAGCTTCCTGTGTTTATACACAACAATATCATTTCCTAGATGACCAAAAGGAAGAGAAAAATGTGTGCTGATCTAAATACTATTTGTTCTTCCAGTAAAACTTTGCAGCCAGAGAAGTTGCTTCCTTGGGTAAAAGATGTAACAAGTGGCTATCTTCATTGCCTGTGGAACTTCTTATGACTGCTAGGTCATAATGCCTGAAAACTAGGTGTACATTTAAATGACTCAGTATCCTAAAAATAAAATATAGTCTTCAGCACCTTTTGAACATGTCCTATTTCAGAATCCTTTTTTTTGTTTGTTTGTTTATATTTATTTAGAAGTTTTGATGCAACTCTTGAGTTACTGGTATACTTAATCCACATAGAGGAATCTGTAATAATACAATTTAATTTCTACTCAGATTGTAATACAAAAGAAACTTAATTTTGCCTCTTTAGGTGGAAATGAAGGTTAGTATATGTAACTTTAGTTAACTAAGTACAATTTTGAAATAAACCACTTAGTCAATCAATGGTATAAATAATAAAACTAGGGCTGACTTGCCCATCAAAGTAAACCACACAGAACTTGACACAGGTATTGTCCACTTCTCATCCAGTTCACAATTGTACTGTGTGTGTGTGTGTGTGTGTGTGGGATTGCTGTGTTCCTATATAAATGCTTTTTGAAATCAAAATTGTGTTTTATTTGTCCAAGGTCCTCTTCCTGACTACACACCCCCAGAAATCTTCTCATTTGAAAGTACTACAGGATTCACCTTATATGGAATGATGTACAAACCTCATGATCTACAGCCTGGGAAGAAATATCCCACTGTGCTGTTCATCTATGGTGGTCCTCAGGTAGGTGTGTAGCTATACTCAGATATTATGTAAGCTAGGATTTTATCTATATGTCTAATGTCTTGAATCCTCATAGATTTGAATGTATTAATGTATTAATATGTGCTTAATAAATGTAATGAATGAATGAGCTGAAGTTTAAGAAATTTGATTTTGTCAATATGTTCTTGATTAACTAAGTCAGGGATGGGAAACCCTTTTTCTGCCAAGCACCATTTGGATATTCATAACATCATTCATGGGTCAAAAAAAATTGTCAACTTGATGAAGTCAAGCAGTGAGAGTCAGTTGTCACCTATAGTTGCCTTAGCAAAGTCAAACCAAGTGATTTTTGCACCCTGACCTAGACCTTAGACTTGAGCACATTACCAGAATTGCAGAAGGCTGATTTCTAAACCAGTGCATCAGTTTATTATTTACCATGAAAACTATGACTAGGAAATAGACTAAAATTTTGTGTTAGCCAGCAAGCATGATTTCATCTCACTAGAGAAATTTGTTTATAAAATTGATTAAAATTATAAGTTGTATTTTTTTAAATGTGAATATAGGATCAGACCAAAGAAGTTTGGATGTTGTTAAAAGATATTTCAGGGACAGGTAAATGATATAGTGGATAGAATACCAGCCCTGGAATCAAGAGATGTGCTAGATGAACAATGACAAATGGTTACTCATATGTTCTAGATTTTATGTTGAGTGGTATTGTTTGAAGGTTATTTTAACACCCATGTTTCACAGTATTAAAGTAAAGGAGAAAACAGCAGTATGTAGCAATATTTGACTCATAGGTATTAAATTTCTTTTAAGTTGGTAAATTTCTTCTGTATACTCTATTTGACCCAGTTCCTTTCCTTCCGTAAAAAATATTTGCCACAAAAAATTTCATAGGAATAAAGGATAGGAACGTAGTTATTGTATCTACACCTCAGTATGAATTTGTGATTTCGTCATGGGAATTTTCCCCTCCTTGGGTACAAATTAGAATCTAACAATACCCTTTCATTCTGCCCTTGCCCATGTCCTTCCATAAATTGTCCACAAAGAATCTATCTTTATGGTAGAGATTGTCAGAAACAGGTTTTCTAATATTTCATAAATGTCTAGGTAATATTTGTACCATCCACCATTTTAATCCCTCAGTCTTGCATAATAAAACCAATTCTGCTAATTCCTTTATTTTGCCCTTCTGAATAAAACCTATAAGTTATTTTGCCATGAAGCTAGCTTACAGTGAGAATGGGTATAAATATGGTTCATTTCCTCCTATGGCATAGCAACTTATTGGTGATTGTGTATTTAATTCATATTAAGAGTAACAGCAGTTAAATAGGTATAGATGGTCCAAAGTTTATGCAATTTTTAGCATTTTATTCCCCTCTTCCGTTTTTTTATAATCCCCCAGTTATCTTCACTGTGGAAGTAGATTGCACAGATTTGAGTGTTATTTTATATTTTTAACTATTTCATGAGTCACCAAGTTTAAAAAAAAAAAAAGACATTTTTAGTGCCAACCTGCTGGTGATGAGCTTGTCCTTCTTTAGTGAAGTTGGTCTTTAGGCAGCAGGCAGTCTGTCACTGGCAGTATACTCAGAACTTTCCTAGCCTGGTAGATTTACCTATGTCAGGGCCTCTGCTCCATGGTGAAGCATCAGAGTAGGCCTTTTGTGGAGATACTGTATCCAAATTGGAGGGGAGAGGTATTGATGATTATTTAGGGATTTTACAATACTAATCTTATTTAGTTTCAAGAAAAATTATATTTTTCTTTACTCATTTATGTATACATTCTGTGATTTCCATTTGATGGTTAATCATATATTGCTTCACAGAATTTCTTATATTTTACTGAATTATCTATTCCTTTTATAATTTTTTAACTTTTCACTTTATCTGGTTTCTCCAAGGCAATTGCTAAGCTCCTCAAGGGCAAAAACTATTTCTAATGTTTCTTTGTGTCATATATAATATAGTTGAATATTTTACCTGTAAGAAGCTTTCAGTGAATGTTTATTGATTATTTCTAGTGCCATTTCATAATTATTTCCTGGCTCCTCTTTGGGTTTATATTTATTTCAGTCACCTTCCCTCTGTTTGATATTTACCCAAAGTTTGTTTCTAATGGCTTCTTTAATACCCTTCATTCTTGAGCCTCCAGAATTTTTTGCCCAGGCAATATAGTATTCATATAACTACATGCTAGTACTGCTCTAGGGAAGTACTAACACATATTTTATTCCTTAGTCTTTTGTCACTTTGAAGTGTGAAACAGAAGAGCAAGTAAATTATTTTCCTGAAATTGAATGAATGAAACAGGCATTTATTAAGTGCTTTGCTTACTTTGTCTTAAGCACAGAGTAAATACTGCCCTCCAGGAGCTTATAGTTTTGTAGAAGACAACACCTATAAGAAGAGAGATGGCCACATAGAGAGTTGTTTTGGACAGAGAAGTTCATAGAGAATGTTGATTAGTGCCATAGAGCAAATGATTGAGTACCCTTTCCAGCATTATTATTATTACTGTTTGCAGAGCTAAAATTTGAGATGTTGAGAGAAGAAGCCTATGTATATGGAGCATAGCATGGAGATAGTCAGAAAGTGATATGGTAGAACTTAAGACCAAGACAAGAAATGGTGACTATTTCCAATTCAGAGCCTGAAGATGGAAATTTGAATTTCAGTAGAAAGTGGAAGCTATAGCTGCATATAACTTGGCATGGTGACATGTCAATTCACAATTGCTCTTAAGTATGTGAAATAATTCATATTGTTACTGTATCAGCATTCACTTGAATTTTTTTCTTTGAGTACCACATAATCTTTAAAAAAAAGAAAGAAAGAAAACAAAAAAAGAAAGGTTTATGTTTCATTAAGGCTTTTTGTTTTCTATCATAGCCATTTCAAATCATAACACCCTCCCCCAAAAATACTCTCTTATAACAGCAGAGACACTTTGGCAAATATAACCAATGTAGTGACTGTTTTTGACATAATATATTACTATACCATTTTATTTTAAGAAGGGAAATGCATTTTAGCATCTATTCTCTAGAAGGAATACTTACTATTACAGCAATTCGGAATTTATTTGTGTTTTTTTTTTGTGTGTGGGTTCTTTTTGTTATTAGTTATTGTGTTTATTGTTCTTGTTTCTGCTTACTGAACTATATATAGATTTTCCCTTGTTTCTGTGAATTTATCATATTAGTTGTCTCTAATGACATAATAAGATATTATTACATTCATATGCAATAATGTAATATTGTAAAGGACAACTAGGTGGTACAGTAGAGAATGCTGAGCCTGGAGTCAAGAAGACTTGAGTTCAAATCTGGCTTTAAACATTTATTATCTGTGTGACCCTGAGCAAGTCATTTAACCCTGTTTGCCTTAGTTTTTTCATCTATAAAATGAGCTGGAGTAGGAAATGACAAACCACTCAAACATTTTTGCCAAGAAAACCCCAAATGGGGTCATAAAGAGTTAGACATGACTGAAAATGACCAAACAACAACATTCACATACAACAATTTATTCAGCCATTTCTCAATTGATATTCATGTACTTTGTTCCCATTTTTTTCATCACACAAAGTGTTTTCTGAATATTATATATACACATACATACACACACAGAGAGACTTTTCTCTTTGGGATATATGTTTAGGAGTGGAATTGCTGGTGCAAAAGATATGAACAGGTTAGTGAATTTTATTGTATATTCCAAGTGGTTTTCCAGCATAGTTGGACCACTTTATAGCTCTATTAAATAATATATTGTTGTTCCTGTTTTCACCCATCTATTCCAACACTGATTATTTCTATCTTTTATTGTCCCTACTGAGGATGGGTGTGAGGTAAAACGACAGAGCTGTTATAATCTGAATTTCTATTATAGTTTCTTTTTTTTTTTTTTTTTCTGCAATTGGGATTAAGTGACTTGCCTACAGTCACACAGCTAAGAAGTGTTAAGGGTCTGAGGGCAGATTTGAACTCAGGTTCTCCTGACTTCAGGGCTGATACTCTATCCGCTGTACCAACTAGCTGCTCCTGAATTTCTTCTATTAAAGATTTGGAGAATTTTTTCATATAGTTGTTGATAGTTTGCAATTTTTCCTTTGACAGCTCTTTGTTTATATTCTTTAACTACTTACCTATTAGAGAATGGTCATTGGTCATATATTCGTGCTAATTCCTTATATGTCATGGATATGAGAATTTTATCAAGAGATGTTTGATTTAGAGATTCTCCCCCCACCTAACAGTTTCTTTCCTTATTTTTAATTTACTTTTATACTTAACCACATGGTAAAATAATGACAATAATTTAACAATTTAATCATTTGAGCAGTCATAGCTGCTTCATTCTTTTGCATATAAATTATTTTGTAGAATTTGACTGTTTATTTCTTCCTTAGGTGCAGCTTGTGAATAATCGGTTTAAAGGAGTCAAGTATTTCCGCTTGAATACTTTGGCATCTTTGGGTTATGTAGTTGTGGTAATAGACAACAGGGGATCTTGTCATCGAGGGCTTAAATTTGAAGGTGCCTTCAAATATAAAATGGTGTGTGTACACAAGAATATTTGCCTATTAAACATCTTGATGTTTTCCATGACATTGTTTGGCATAAAACTTCTGAGAGTGAAAGAGAGAGAGTGTAGGAAGCAAAACATATTAATTTATCTCTTCTTGTTTGAAACCTCAGAGATATGAGACAGACCTTTTTAACCTAGTTTGTAGAAGTATACTTGACTTCTAATTTTCTGAGTTTGAAACTAAAAGTAATATTGCCAGTTTGTGGATTTCTACATACTACCAAAAAGAGTGTTTGGGCTTTGTTCTGTCCACTGCAAAGAGGGAGGGAGACCAGATAATTAATGTCTCCTTGTGACAAGCTTTTTTCTCTCTACAGGAAGCTTAAAATGCTACCTTTTAGAGATGCTCCCATGTTATACCTGCTGCATTTGGAAAACAAGAAACTGATGTTCCTTTTGCACAGTAAGACAGTTACCATATTTGCCAGTGTATTTAACATGCTGAGTAGGACATGGTGACTTTTTTCCTAAGTTCCAATCTTTGACCTTATGTTGTACTCTCATGTAAGACTATTTTTCTGATTTTGAAAAATAAATTTTATGTCCTGGCAAACCATAATTTCTGAAAATATTATATTTAATGATAGAGATAGAGACTGAGGAAACAGCAAGGCAAGGCCTCAATTATGACTTCCTCTTCTTACTTTCAAAATAATAGAGGTATCAGCCTAGAGAAGACTAAGGAGTAACTTATTTCCTGTCTTGGGGTATATGAAGGCTTGTCACAAGGAAGACTGACTAGTTGATCTCCCTCTTCACAGAGGAAGAAGAAAAGAAAATAGCTGTGACAAGGAAGGTACTATACTATACAAGTATACCAAAAAAGTACTTTTCAATTATTGCGACAGTTAATTGCTAGCAGAGTCTACTTAAAGAAAGTTAAAGAATTATCACATATGACAGTTTTTCAGATTGATATCATTGCCTTCCCTTTAGTTGATTACAGAATTTAAGAGTTAGAATAGACCATAGAGGTCATGTAGTCTGATACCCTCATTTTACAGTTCAAAAGACTAATAATACAATTTTTTAAAAAGAGAGGTAGAGATTATATTTTTAAAGCTGATAGATTTTTGATGTATTTATTTAAAATAAATACAAAATAGAAAAAGAAAAAAAGTGTCATGTACACAGAAGGACATAAGAGAAAATTCAAAAGATGGAATAGTAAAACTGATAGATTTTAATAAACAGTTTTATAATACTTCTACTTAAGCACTAACAATAAAATGTATTACTTTTCTTTTTAGGGTCAAATAGAAATTGAAGACCAGGTAGAAGGACTTCAATACCTAGCATCTCAATATGATTTTATTGATTTAGATCGTGTGGGCATCCATGGCTGGTCCTATGGAGGATACCTCTCTTTGATGGCATTAATGCAGAGGTCAGATATCTTCAGGGTATGTGAAATCTTGTAGATTTATTTTTGAGACACAAATCATAATGTCTTTATGGATTTTAGAGATAGAACATAGGATGGAATTCTTCTAAATGAAGCATCTTTTTGTTTAGAGACTCAGAAAAGTTATAAAATATCAGAGTTGTATATGTGTTAATTTTCCATAAAGCATATAGACATGTAAGATTTGTCAGCTATCAACAACCAATTATTATTAGAAAATTTTAACCACAAAGGCTTAAAAAAAGTTAGTGACAACCAAGTTTTTAAAATAGCATGAGCTATAGAAATCAGATGTCATGCATAAAGTAACAGCAACAGTATATTTTTATGCAGCCATCAATATAAATTCAAAAGGCTAGCATAATTTTAACCTGTGGACAGGTTCAATAGGATATTTAAATATGAAAGTTTATGTGCCATCCATAAAATTAAATGATTTGATATTTAAAGATAGCCTTTTGTTGTTTTAAACCAGCAGAGCCAAGAGGGACTTAAAAAAAAAATCCTAGCAAGAACAATGGAACTGAAAGCAGTCTACCCAAGATCACACAACTTCCAAGTATTAAAGCAAGGATTTGAATTCATATTCTCTGATTCCAAATTTTCCTTTACTTGGTAATGCTGCACTCCATACCACAATGACATAACCAAGCTATCATCAGTATATACACTCTTTTCTAGGAGTGAAGATGGATTTGCAACAAACTATCCACAGTTTCTTGTACAGTCACTCTTTTGATAAAAGAATATGCATTTTTTAAATTATTGATCTAAATGAAGAACGTAATGCGTGCTTGAAAAATAGTGAAATAGTCATCCATGGCTTTTACACTGACTGGCTAAGCTAACTAGAACTAAGATCTAGTATATATGACATAAGAATAGTTTTAGCCTACACATATGCAGTTGCAAGTATTTACCTCTAGTCCTTTCCTGACCCAGATTAATTATAATTGTTGGTTTGCATAGGTTGCAATTGCTGGAGCTCCAGTTACTCTGTGGATTTTCTATGATACGGGATATACAGAACGTTATATGGGTCATCCTGACCAAAATGAACAGGGATATTACCTAGGATCTGTGGCCATGCAAGCGGAGAAGTTCCCTTCTGAGTAAGTGTAGTCTTTTATATTAAGCAAAATTTAAAAATTAAAAAATTTTAGGGATAGTTTTTAATAATTTGATACTTGAAATACTAGTCCTGCAGCAGAAGAGAGAAGGGGGAAAATAAAATTAAAATTGCACAGCAAAAAAAAACAGAAGAAAACCTAGAAAGAAATTGAGTGGCTTTGAAAATAATAGATAGTATTTACATAGATTTTCTTGACATGGAAATTTGTTTTATATTGAATTCTCTTTATGTTCTTCTGTATACATAAAAGTGTTCTTTTTTTCTTTCCTTGGTTTGTATTTAAGTTTAAAATTAATTTAAAACCAAAAAAAAAACTTTTAAAGAAAATGCTAGTCCTAAGTGGTCATTATTAACAAAGTAATTTTTCACAATCTCTAAGGTAGTAGCTTTTACTTATTTGAATAATCATTTGCATAATTATAATTCTGTTCATGCAATTTCTTTTCTTCCACCTATAATTATAGGAGTTAAAGACAATTCTATTATAATAGAACCAAAAAATGTAAAAAGATTCTTATACAATATTGTATAACTGCCCTATTTCTAGAAAAAAGTATGACTGATAATATACCAGTTTTTCTAAAGGAAATTGGACAAACTTACCCTCTATTTCATTATTAATTTTTCCCCCTAAAATGAGGAAACAATAGTGTGATTTTGAAGTTAAATTTTTAGTATTTAATCATGATACATGAGGAAGTTGGCAATAATTAAACAGAGTTGTAGATTAAATTATATGGCTCCCATAAGTATTCTAGCATATTACCTAATATTCTGTTTTCTCTTTTCCAGACCTAATCGTTTATTGCTATTACATGGGTTCTTGGATGAAAATGTTCACTTTGCACACACCAGTATATTACTGAGTTTTTTAGTAAGGGCTGGGAAGCCATATGATTTACAGGTAAGTTTCCATGCACTATTGAAATTAAAATATCATATCATATCGTATCATATAACTATCAATTTTTCTGGTTAAGAATTCTGTGTTACTTTTTGGTTTTATGAGCTCAAAATTTTTAAAGATGACATGATGTGAAAAGTAAATGGTATTTCCTAACAAAAAAAATTAGGTTTTTAGCTCTGGCCTCCTACTTTTTATGAGAACCAAAAGGATAGACATGGTTAAATGCGTCCAGATTTGACAAAAATTGAAACTTGGTTAAGGTTGTACTGAGAAACTTTACTATCTAATTCCACAGTCATGTTTTCATACTGAATTTCATTCTTTGTAAACGGAAAAATGGCAGTAGGAAATTAATTCACTTTTCTTTTCCTTTTTTCTCTTAGTAGGTTGAGGATGATGTTTGATTTCATGGTTGGAAGAGCAGCATCTCTTGATGTCATAATCTTTTAGTTCTTTCTTCCTTACTTTACCATTAGCATTGATTCATGTAGTCCACCAGTCAGAAGGGAATCTCTTCTCAAATAAGCAAACTTTCACTATTTAAAATTCACTTCTGAATAATGAAGGAAATTTCCTTCTTACATATCCTCATTACACTATTTACACATATTCATATGTGCCCCAAGCAAGACATGCTTTTTTACTCCATTTGCTGAATTATCATGGGCATTTGTGTTTGAAGGAATACTCTGAATTCTATGATTACAGATAAGTAGGTGTTTTTTTTTCCTCTCAACTAAATGATAAAGGAAGTTGGAAGAAGAGGAGATATGTCAGAAAATTGGATGAGATGAACCTTATGGACCTCTAATAATTGTGTCTATATGTTTGCATGTTTGTAACCTCTCTGTAAGGCTACTCTTCTTGCATATTGTTAATCTTGTTAGACATCTGTTGGGGAGATTTTGAAAGAGTATTTTGTGATATTAATTTTTATTTTTAGATCTATCCTCAGGAGAGACACAGCATAAGAGTCCCTGAATCTGGAGAACATTATGAACTGCATCTTTTGCACTATCTTCAAGAAAATCTTGGTTCACGAATTGCTGCTCTAAAAGTGATATAATTGTGACTTTTGTGGAACTCTGGTACATGGCTGCTTAACCAAATGAGGAGGTTTAATCTGTAGAAAATATAGAAAACTGGTCATCACATTTTGGTGCCTGCTATTTAATATCCACTTCTGAAAGTAAATTTGGTGCCATAGCGGAATCTACAGTACATGAATAGCAACCTCATTCCTTAACACACACAAAGAACTGGACAATGTAAATTTCCATGGACACAGCAATACCATGAGAATTACTGAGAGAAGCTAAAACATTTGCAGCACATATCAACACCATAATATTTCCACCTTTTAAAAGCATTGTAAGCCTCATGGATTTAATTGGTGTATTTTTACATTATATTTGAGTTTGTTACATTATGGTAATACTAGGTGATTGGTTCACTACAATTCCTGAATCTCTGGCTAATTACAAATTTGGTAGCACTTAAGTATAATTGAATAGCTTATGCTTCATTGCTTGGGGTGTGTCCAGCATGTTAAGAACTAATCACTATTAAAGCTATGACTTAACCAATTGTTAATGATTTTAAGGAATAATTCTAGTGGCCTCCTGAAGACACTCATTTTGGTTTAAAGTTCTTCCCAGTTTTTCATTGAGTTTCAGCTGTGTCTAGTATAAAAAAAATACTAATTTTTCTTTGATGATATGACAAGATGGGTTTTACCTGATTTACTTTCACATAAAGGAGAGTAACTGTATTTGTAGCATGATTTTAATTAATCTTATGGCATTAATAATTACATGCAGATTAATTTTAAATTGAATGACTATAACTTAAATATTTGCAGGCTGTTTTTTCCTTTAGGAAAGGAAAAGTATATATTTACTTCAAAAAAAAATTGTTGATATCCAATTTTTCATATACCATTTCCTTACATCAAAGACAGAGATGAGAGGTGAGGAAAACGTGGAAGGGAAACATAGGGAAGTGAGAATGGGAATATGGATCTTTTAAAGTCCAAAATGTAAGTGCCACTTGACTGGAAAAATTCATGAAAAAAAATTAGGAAATGAGATTTTTAATTCTTAGAATATTAACTAAGAAAACCAAAGTAAAATAAAATAATCAGCTCTAAGTCAGCATAATCCTAAACTGACTATATTCAGGAGAATTCTTTATAAATTTTTTAGAAACCAACATTTATAGTCCCTCCTTTTTAAGTGGTTCTAGTGAGCACAAAAAGCTTTTTGGAAATGGCAAGCTTAAATTTAATTTAATTTAATTTAAAATATCCAACAGATTTCTTTATCATAAGTTTATCCCCTTATTCATGCATTATTCTCTTCATTGTTTAAAAATTGTATATAATTATCTATTTTAAGTTTCCCTAAAATAAACTCTGATAATGAAATTATTCTGGTTTACCCCTAACATTTGAATGTTCAAGGGTTTTCATATGCTTTCAGGTACTGATTGGGTTCCACTGGAGTGTTGGGGTAGAAGGGCAGAATTTTCTTGTTGCTAGGAAACCTGGGTAAGAGCTTAGCAAGAAGGAAAACTTAACTTTAAAAAATCTACGCAGCCCTTCTGATCATGAGCACTATTATTTTCTTGGAAAGAAGTTGCTGTTTTTAGGAGCAAGAGTCCCTAGAGAGAATGTGGAAATTGCTATTGTTTATTACATACTGACTGTAGATTTTGTCTACAGAGCACAGACTTACCACAAAAAAAAAAAAAAAAAAAAAAAGTTATTATCTCTATGGCAACTTTTCACCTTATGACAAGAAGGGGATAAGACATGAAAGAAGTGACAGTGTACCAATGTTGGTTATTCATTTGGGAATTCTTTCTGTATTTTGACTCTAATCTATATATACACATATCTATCTCTCTATCATCTCCCTGTGTTTATTTATCATATATACATACACATATATATGTATGTATGTATATATACACATATGCATATGTAAAAATATAAATTTACATGTTTGATGTTCTCCCACACATAGATTTGTTTATATTCTTTTCTTTATATGATTTGGATAACTTAATACCCCCTGCAGACCAAGAAAATATTTCTCCCTGTGACTTGAGTTTTACTTGATGAGGGAGATGCATGTTTCTGTATCAATAGTCCAAGGATCTGTGATCATTGCACATAATGTGCAGAGCAAAATGGGTATCCCGTAGAACCACAAGCCATTGGACAAGTATTCGTTTAAAATCTCTTACTTTGTAAGATTGTCTTTTTACAGTGCTATCTCTTGCTTTGGTGAAAGACAAAAATTAAATACCCAAATGCTCCTGCATACTCTTCTAGTGAAACACATTTCATATTTAGTTCTTTCCTTTTCCCCATTCCAATAAATAAAGAAATTGGAAGTTCTCATTACACCTCCTAGGCACTAATTTGCCTTCTTTATCAGTGAAGAAATGCTGTTACATTGGCAGCCGTACTATGAATATAACTGAATTTTTTTGCAGAAAGGATACTTGATTGGATTTGCTGTTTCTAAAAAAAAAATGGAGACTCATGCTTACACAGTTAGCAAGCAATGGAAATCTCAACCAAGATTCTCTGGTAACATTAACTATGAGGAAAGCAATCCATCAAGTGAAAATTTATAACAAGGAGCACATTTGGTGAGAGCCAAAAAAGCAATGGGGTTAAAATAAGGCAACCTGGGTTATTCATTGTCTTGATAAATTTTCATGGCCATTACTGAGTAGTTTCTTGAAATAACTCTGAAGACTCTGATGAGTAAAATTTATATAATACTAAATTAGAAGAAATAGTGAAGTGTAAGCAGAAATTCTTTCCTCACAATTAAGTACTGACCACTTTTTCTTACTACAAGAGGTATGGGTGAAGAGCAGCTAGCAACTCTATATTTTTTGTGAGAACAAGAGAGTAAAGGCTGTTCATGAAGCCAGCTTCTTCCTCTCTTCCAAAGCCTTAGTTTGAAAAGTTTTCCTACAGGTGAAAAAAGGGAATGAATCTTGGCCTACCACCACACACAGCATCCTGACCTTTTAAAGAATGATATTTGTTACATGTTGCCAGTGTTCAGATTTTTCTTTTTGTTTTTAGATTTTATTCTGTTTACCAACTGTCTTTATGTTTGGGATTAGTCTCCTAATAAAACCCTCAAGTTCCAAGAAAAATATAGAAAAGGCAAACTTAATAAACACACACAAATATGTGTAATATATACATGTATATATTACATATATATTTATAGCCTTATTTCCCCTATTTGAGCATTTTTTTCTTTAATAAAAAAGTAATTAAGGGCAGCTAAGTGGTGCATTGTATAGAGCACCATCTCTGAAATCAGGAGGACTTGAATTCAAATTTGATCTCAGACACTTCCTAGCTGTGTGACCCTGGGCAAGTCACTTAAACCCAATTGCCTCAGAGTAGGAAATAGCAAATTACTTCATTGTCTTTGCCAATAAAACCCCAAATGAGGTCATGAAGAATTGGACACAACTGAAAAACTGAACAAAAAAAATTTTCCCTACTCCAAATTTAGTGCTAAGGATACTTATTAATGAAATCATGCTAATTAGCATGTGAAGTTGCTAAATATGATTAAAGTCATTATGCCAGTACAAAATATGTTTTCCTTGGGAATAGGAACATTAGGGAATTGATAATTCAGAAGATTGGTTGCTAATAGCATGATAACACAAGATTAGTTATTTATATCTAGAAATCTATCTGTTAGAAAACAGATAAGGCCAGGACTAGTCCTGAGGGAAAAATGAGGGAAAGTTCTTCTATTATGACAAAGGGAGAATATCAGTGTCATGACAAAGACATAAGAAGAACCCTCTTCCACCTCAACTCCCAGATCAGAATATTGGGATAATTTAGTACAAATTTTACCTTCCTAGTTTCCTTCTGGTTCCCTGAGTATCAGTACATGTGTGTACTATTTCCAAAGTTCTACAGATCTTCAGAATAAAGAAACAGTGTTTTGCTTAATTTTATTTTTTTCTCTTGTAGTTGTGCAGCACAATAAGAATTCAGGTGTTTAATTTTAGAACATAAAGTGCCTGCTGTTTTAAGCATTGACTTGTATTAACAGAATTGCATGTCTCCAGTAAGTTTATGGGTTTCCCCATTTTTAGATACATGGCTTTTAATCATGTAAAGTGGAAACGTTAGTTTTGTTGTGTTTTATTACAGATCCTTTTGTTGGAATAAAGATGCTGCTAAAATAAATTGAATTAAATGTTTCTCCCCCACCCCATTTTAAACAATCTTATTGATTTAATAGTTTGTATTTAAGAATGAAATTAAAATCTCTAGTTTCAACCTTCAAAAATAACATTGTGAGATTAGAAGAGAAAGAGACCACTTTGTGAAGAATTACACAGATTTTTAAATATTAAAATTAGTCAAATCTCTTACATTAATTAAAGTGTTGAAGCCTAGAGGAAGATGTACAGTATTGCTTTCAAGCTACAAATTGTTGCTTTCAAATTTCAAATTGTTCTTGCTAACCAGCAGCTGGTGCTACTGAACAAGGAAAGATCTGCTTTGGAAATCATTGGGCACAAACTGTATTTGTAAAAAGCATCTTGATACAGTGGAAAGAGCCCTGGTTTTGGATCCAGAGATTCTGGTTAAATTCCTAGTCTTGCAATTTAATGCCTTTATGACTTTGAGCAAGGCACTTAGCCTCTCTAGGCCTTAGTTTCCTCGTCAGTAAAAGGAAAAGATTTGATTATAATTTCCATTCCTGTGACTTCACTTATCTCTATTTGGTTGAGTTATTTCTATATCCAGCTGTTCAGTCTCAAGAATTATCTAATCGAGATCTCTGTTTCAGAATATTTCAGGCATCCATGTTCAATATCAATATGTTCCAAGTTAAACTCATCTTCAAAAAAAACCTATTTCCCTTTCCTAATTTTTGTTTATGCTAAAAGCAATCATCCATCAAATGACCCAGCATCATGTAACTTGAGCACCTTTGATTTGCTTCTCAAACTGTCATCTGACAAATTTTGTTAATTCTACCTCCACAATATCCTTATCTAATTTCTGTTGCTATGCTTACCCTACTTAAAGTTGTCGTTTCTTCTTTCCTGGACTATTTCATTATCCTTTTAGCTAACTTTTATGCTTCTAGTCTTCATCCTCCAGTCAATCTACTGCCCAGATAATATTTATCATATACCAAAATGTTGGCCTCAAAACTTACAAGGGCCTCCATTGTCTACTAAATTAAAGAAAGTCCTACTCCTGGCTTTCAAGACTTTCTACAACCTAGATCATACCTACCTTTTATGTTTTACCTTGTATTTTTCTATGCTCTGCTTTCCAGACAATCAGAACTACTGTTTATTCCCCATACTTTTCTCCATGTCTTTTATAAATTTGCTTTTTCTCATGCTTTAAGTAGACTTTTGCTTTTCATCTGTCGAAATCTTTTTCTTCATGATCCATTTCCTTCCAGATCAAATCTTGCACCTCAACATGAAAATGATTCTTTCCTCAAATTGCTAAATCTTTTTCACTTTTTGCACTTTTCATTTATATTCATATTGGAGTAATTCTTTTCTTTCCTCCATTTTCCATTAAATAGTGAACTCCTTGGGAGCTCATCTCTCTATATCCATAGTGCCTTGTTTAAGTCATGCTTAGTCACAATCATGCTTAATATTTGTTGAATTAAATTAACAAGAATAAATTCCCATGTCTCAGATTCTGCCTTTGATGGAACTGCAGAATCAGAATAGAATAATCATTAAAGGGAAGCTCACCAAACTCGTTTTAGGAGGGTTAAACCCTATTGAACTACCACTTCAGTTTGGTGTTACACAAAAGTTAGGCCCACATTTCCAAGACAATTCATCTTATTCTAAAACTCTGGCTGATGGGAATTTGCTAATGTCTTTCTATTAGAATGCCTTGGCTTTCTCCTCTGAGACTACTATGTGCCTAGAGCTCACAAAAATTGATACAATAGACAGATAAAATACTTATACAGCTGAGATGTGTTTAGGTAATAATTTGAGGAGAGGCAACGTAGAGTTGATCTCAAAGCTGGAAAGACCAGGGGTCAAGTCCTACCTCTGACATTCTAACTAAATGATCCTAGGCAAGTTACTTAATCTCTTGGTGCTCCAGACAATTCTCCTACGTAATGGTGTCAAATACAAACAGGTCACTAAATTATACATAAGGATCCCTAAAACCATATATTAATTTAGAAAAGCACATATTAATATTTGTGTTGTCTTGTTATTAAACCTTTCCATAGATGTAAAGAGCTGAAATTCTTAAAAGATGTGCTTGAATCAGACAACCAGAGCATTTAAGGCTAATTACCTATTAGCATATGTTTGGAAAAATGTCCCCTTCTCACCATTGGTGCTTACTCAATGTTTGGTGTATACAGATAATCAGAGGCAAGGATTAGAGGGTGGGATGAAACAAGCCAGAAGAAGAGAGAGGTTGGTGACTTTGGACTCGAGAATCCAGGACCCTCGTGGCAGTTTTGTCTATCTCCACTTCTCTCCCTAAAGACCATTAATTTATCCTGACTCCGGTTTTTCCTGAGGCCTCTAGGGATCTAGCCTGGACTTTACACTTTGGCACCCAACGTGGGGCATGATCACCTCTTTTTTGGTGTTTTTATCTCCTTTCCTGAAGCCAGGGAGAGGGTGTGATCACCTCCTTTTTGGGGTTCTCACCTCCCTGAGAAGTCAGGGATGGCATGACCATTTGTGTTCTAAAAAGAAAGCGGGACATAGTTGCCTCTTAATCTGGTTTGAAATTTATTCAGGAATAT
Source organism: Sminthopsis crassicaudata (assembly GCF_048593235.1). NCBI lineage: Eukaryota > Metazoa > Chordata > Mammalia > Dasyuromorphia > Dasyuridae > Sminthopsis > Sminthopsis crassicaudata. The sequence continues at coordinate 540,649,690 of NC_133618.1, forward strand.
TGAGAAGTGTTTGACAGACATTTCTGCTCCCCAACTCTGTTGCAGAAAAAACACTATTAGCAAAGGGAATTTTCTCACTTGGTACTTCACTATGTTAGGGAAAAGAGATCCAATACCTGTTCATTTCCCAGAAATAATCCTCCTTAATTTGAAAATCTGCTTTCAAGTAATCTTTGAATACATCAAAGGATTTCAAAGTTGGAAGGGATCTCAGAGTCCAACTCATACCTGAACAAGAATTCCATCCACAAAATACCAGAAATGTGTTGAATCAGCCTTTGCTTTGTTTGAAAATTTCCAATGAGGAGGTACCTACTACCTCCTAAAGCAGTCTGTTCCACTTCTGGATAGCTCTTTTAAAAAAAAAAAAAAAAAAAAAACTATAAAGTCATATTTAATTTATTTTTTAAAAGCTTTTTTTTTTTTTTTTTTTTTTTTTTTTTTTTTTTTTTTACAAAACACATGCATGGGTAATTTTTCAACACTGACCCTTGCAAAACTTTCTGCTCCAAATTTTTCCTTCCTTCCCCCCCACCCCTTCCCCTAGATGGCAGGTAGTCCCAATACATGTTAAATATATTTTAAAATATTTGTTAAATCCAATATATGTATAAATATTTATATAATTACCTTATTGGACAAGAAAAAATTGGATCAAGAAGAAAAAAAACCTTGAGAAAACAAAATGCAGTCAAACAACCACAGAAGAGTGAAAATGCTATATTGAAGTGGACACTCAGTTCCCACAATCCTCTCTCTGGATGTAGATAGCTCTCCATCACTAAACAATTGGAACTGGTTTGAATCATCTCATTGTTGAACAGAACCACATCCATCAGAATACATCCTCATATAGTATTGTTGAAGTATAAAATGATCTCCTGGTTCTGTTCATTTCACTTAGCACCAGTTCATGTAAGTCTCTCCAGGTCTCTCTGAAATAATCCTGCTGGCTGTTTCTTAAGAACAATAATGTTCTATAACATTAATATACCATATGTATTTAGCCATTCTCCAGTTGATGGGCATCCATTCAGTTTCCAGTTCCTTACCACTACAAAAAAGGGCTGCCACAAACATTTTTGCACATGGGGTTACCTTTCCCTCCTTTAAAATCTTTTTGGGACATAAGCCCAGTAGAAACACAGTTTGATAACTTTTTGAGCATAGTTCCAAATTGGATAGCTCTAATTTTTAAGAGAGACTTTGTTTCTGACATAAAATTTGAATTTGTCTCTCAGTAATTTCTAGCCAGTATTCCCAGTTCTTCCCTCTAGAATCATACAGTATGAGCACAATCCCTCTTTCAGGTGACATATCTTCAAATACTAGAAGGAATGTATCTCATTTCTCCTGAGTTGTCTATTCCCTAGGCTATATCTCCCCAGTTACTTCAACTGATCATCATATTTACTTTCACCTGGATGCCCTCCAGCTTGTCAATGCCCTTTGTAAAACATGGTACCGAGAGCTGAGGGTATTGCAATTAAATGTGCACTACCTGTTACCTTCACTCAGTTGCAATTACCTTTTCCCTGGAAGTCCAAGGTCACAATTTATTGGCAGCTATATTACACTCAATAATTTTCAATTTTAAATTCACTTAAACCCATAGATCGTTTTCAAAGTGATTACTATCATAATTTCCCCCCCCCCCATCTTGCATTGGAAAACAGAATTAATAGGCTTTTATTTCTTTTCACTACTACCCCTCTCATGGAAAAATAAAAAGTTCTTGTATTAAATATGCACAGGCAAACAAATTCCCTTACTGGCTGTGTGTGTGTGTGTGTGTGTATTGTGTATATTGAAATCATCTCTCTGTTTAGGAAGTGGTTGCATTTTTTCTTGTTGATCCTTTGGAATCATGATTGATCACTGAACTGATCAGAATTCTTGAATCTTTGAAAAATATTTAGTTTTTACAATTTTATTATACTAAAAATTGTTCTTCTGGATTTGACCCATATTAGTTCATAAAGTTTTCAAAAATCTCTGAAACTGTCCTTTTATCATTTCATCTTTGTATTCATATACAATAATGTGTTCAGCTATTCTCCAATTAATGGGTACCCTCTTAGTTTTAAAAGTTTGCTGCTACCAAAAAAAAAAAAAAGCTATAAATGTTTTTGTAGAGGGAATCCTTTTTTTTATTTCTTTGATCTCTTTGGGGTAGACCTGATAGTGGTATCACTAGATCAAAGGATATGCACAGTTTGGTAACTTTTGGGACATATTTCTGTATTGTTTTCCAGAATGGCTGTACCAGTTCATAGCTCCACCAAAAATACATCAATCACTTTTTTTTTTTTTTAGCCAATCTAAAGGGTATAAGTGAACCTTCAGAATTACTTCAATATCCACTTCTCTATCACTAACTAGGAGAATTTTCTCATGTGACTCAAAATGGCTTGGATTTCCTATCTTGATAATTGCTTTTATTATATTCCCTTAACCGTTTGTCATTTAGAGAAATCTGAATCAGTTCTTTACATATCTTCAAAATGCAACCCTTATCAGTGAGACCTGCTATAGAGATTTTTTCCTTTTTACTTATTTTCTCCTTCTAATCTTAACTGCATTGAATTGGTATAAAACATTTTTAATTTTATGTAATCAAAATTGTCCATTTTATCTTCTGTGACACTCTCTGACTCTTGTTTGATCATGATTTCTTTTCCTATCCATACCTGAAAGGTAATTTCTTCTTTGTTCTTCTAATTTCTTTATGATGTCACCTTAAGATCACATTTGAAGCTTGTCTTGGTATATGTTATGAAATGTTGGTTTCTACCTACTTTTCCCCAGATTGCTTCTCAGTTTTACCAGGAGTTTTTGTTGAAGAGTGAATACCCAGTAAGTCTTGTTTGTTTGTTTTTCACAAAGATGGGTTTTATATAGGGTATTCCAAAAGTCTTAATGCAGTTTTAAGCTAATAAAACTTAATATTTAATATTGTACCCTAATCTTTTCTTGCGTCTATTGATATCATATTACTTTTATTCTTGTACTAATGTAGCCAATTAAATGTAAGGTGTTCCTAATATAACCAACCTTGCATTCCTAGTAAAAATTCAACTTAATGATACTATATAATTTTTATGATATATTGCTATCATCTCTCTGTTAATGTTATTTAAAATGTTTATGTCAACATTCATTAGGAATATTGATCTATAGTTTTCTTTATTTGGACTCTCTGATTTACATAATAAGACCACATTTATATTATAAAAGGAATTTGACAAGGTCACTTCATTTCCTATTTTTACAAACAGTTTGTATAGTATTAGGACTAATTATTTTTTGAATGTTTGATAGAATTTTACTATAAATATTTCTCATCCTAGGTTTTTTTTCTTTAGGAGTTCATTTAGGGCATGTTTAACTTCCTTCCCCCCCTCCCAAGATTGAATTGTTTAAATTCTCCCTTTCTTGTTTTTTAATATAAGAATTTTATGTTTTTGAAAAGTTTCATCACTTTGCAATGTCAATTTTATTGCATATAGTTGAGCAAATACTTTTTTAATAATTTCTTTTAAATTTTTATTAACAGTTTTAGTTGCATTTAAAACAATTTTTAAAGTTTCAAAAACTTTTGAGTCCAGACTCTCTCCTTTATTCTCACCCCATCCCCTAGTAAGAAACCATATATGAAATTATACAAAACATTTCCATTTCTGCTATTTCATATCGAGTTAATTTTTAAGCATTTCAGTGATCCTTTGTTTATAATTTCTATTTCATTGTAGTCAGTAAAGGATGCTTTTAATATCTCTTCTATTAGAAGATCTAATAGAAGAATATTCATTCTTATTACATACTCAGTTTTTGTAAAAATGCCATGCAAGTTGAGAAATATGTGTGTTCCTTTATATTCTTATTTAATAACTGCCAAAGAATGTATCTAACTTCTCAGAAAATCTGTTCAGATCTTAACTTTCTTGTTTATTTTTTAATTAGATTTTTTTCTTAATTTCCTTCTAATTTATTTTTAGTTAGATTTATCTAGTTGTGAAAGGAGTATATTTCTCCCTGTAATTCATGTAACATTTTACTTTATGCATTATGTGCTATCCCATTTTAGGAGGGGGGACAGTGTATGTATTTATAGATACAGGTATAGGTACCTATACATATGTGAATATGTGCATAATATTGAAACTAATTCATTGTTTATGGTATTTTTCACCAACATATAGTTTCCCTGTTTTTTAGTCATATCTATTTTTGTTGTTGCCTTGTCTGAGATCATGATCATTATTCTGCTTTTTGAATGGTGATGGTATTTTATTTTGTTTTTTAAGTTAAATTGGAGCATAATTGATTTTTTTCTAGCTCTTTATTTAAATTTTAGCAGAATCTTTGTTTCAAATATATTTCTTGTAAATAGCATATTGTTCTGGAATTATGCTCAAAAAGTTATCAAACTGTGCATATCCTTTGATCCAGCAGTGTTACTACTGGGTTTATATCTCAAAGAAATACTAAAGAAGGGAAAGGGACCTGTATGTGCCAAAATGTTTGTGGCAGCCATTTTTGTAGTGGCTAGAAACTGGAAAATGAATGGATATCCATCAATTGGAGAATGGTTGGGTAAATTATGGTATATGAATGTTATGGAATATTATTGTTCTATAAGAAATGACCAGCAGGATGAATACAGAGAGGCTTGAAGAGACTTACATCAACTGATGCTGAGTGAAATGAGCAGAACCAGGAGATCATTATACACTTTAACAACGATACTGTATGAAGATGTATTCTGATGGAAGTGGATATCTTCAAGCAAAGAGAAGATCTAATTCAGTTCCAATTGATCAATGATGGACAGAATCAGCTACACCCAGAGAAGGAACACTGGGAAATGAGTGTAAACTGTTTGCATTTTTGTCTTTCTTCCCAGGTTATTTTTACCTTCTGAATCCAATTCTTCCTGTGCAACAAGAAATTCAGTTCTGCATACATATATTGTATCTAGGATATACTATAACACATTTAACATGTATGGGACTGCCTGCCATCTAGGTGAGGGGATGGAGGGAAGGAGAGGAAAATTCGGAACAGAAGTGAGTACAAGGGATAATGTTGTAAAAAATTACCCATGCATATGTACTGTCAAAAAATTATAATTATAAAATTAATTTTAACAAATTTAAAAATAAAATAAAAATAAATAAAATGTTAAAAAAAAAAAGTCAATAGCATATTGTTGAATTCTGCTTTGTTATCTTCTTCCATTCCATGGGTGAGTTCATCCCATACACATTCAGTTATGATCATTGTGTGTTTTCTTCTATCATAATCTTTTATATTTTTCTTCTCTTTATTCTTTACATAGAAGAAGAAGGTCATGGGTGAGGGGCATAATAAACAGCATCAATGCTCTATGCTTAATATAACTAGTCTTTGCTCTTTTTATCTTTTCTTCACTTAGACCCCAATCAGAAGTTCTTACACTTTCTTTTTTTTCCCTTTTAAACTTTATTCACAGTGTCTCCCTTCCAAGATTTAAGTTTGTCTTATCACTAAACTTTAGTATTAGTAAAAAGTAATAATAACCATTTTCCTCCCTCCCTCCTGTTTCCTTGTTGAGTTGAATATGTTTCTACAACCAACTCTGTGTGGTGGGTGGTGTGTATTCCACCTATCTTTGAACAGTTTATATGAAAGTGAGGTTCAAATGTTGCCCACTCCCCATCTTGTTTTTATAAACTTCTACTTGTACACCTTGTTATGTCCTTTCTCCCCTTTTCTTTCCTAATGTATTCTTTTTCTTTCTCCTCCTTTCCATTTCAATATTATCAAGATATAACAAAATCATTCTCAGGCCCTGGTTTTTATTATTCTGTGACCACTGACAACATTAGGGGTCTGAGTGATTAGAAGTATTTTACTTGTATTAGCTCCCCCACCCATTAGAATGTAAATGCTTCAGTCTCTCTGATTGCTCTCTTCTATCTTACTTTTTTTTTTATCTTTCTCTTGATTCCTTTATGTTTATATTTCAAAATTTTGACTCACCTTTGAACTTTTCATCATGAATGCTTGGAAGTCTTTTTCATTAAAGGGAATTTTTTTTTCTCTTATAGGATTATACTCAGTTTTGCTCAATAAGTCAGTCATGATTACAAACCTGTGTCTTTTGCCTTTTAGTGTTATAGTCTTTGTTCTTCACTTCTTTACAGTGGTACCAACTAAAACTTGTGTGATTCAAAGTATTTGAACTCTCTAGATTCCTGCAATATTTCTTCTTTTGCCTGGAAACTCTGGTTTTGAGCTATGATATTCATGGAAGTTTTCATCCAAGGGTTTCTTTCATAGATGATGTGTGCTTTCTTTCTTTTTTTACTTTTGTTCTCTTATTTTAATATGTTTTCTTTCATAATTTCTTGAAATATATACTAGCTATCCACGCCCTTTTTTTGATCATGGATTATAAGTAGTTTAATAATTTTTTTAAAATTAAACTAAAAAGGTTAAATTTTCTCATGATCTATTTTCTAGGTCAGGTTTTTTTTAACACATTTTTATGCTTTTTAGATTTTATAATTTTTTCATTTTTTTTAATCTTCACTTAAATAATTCTTATTATCTCATGGAGCTAGGTGATATAATAGAGAGATTATTGAATCTAGAAAATTTGAGTTCAAATCTGATCTTAGTCACTGTATTTCCCTGGGTAAGTTTCTTAACCTCTATCTTCCTTAATTTTTTTATTTCTAAAATAGAATATTCTCAGGGTTGTTGTGAAGGTAAAATGAGATATTTATAAAGCATTTGAAAACCTTAAAGCAATGTCTAAACTTTGTATAGAGGGATTATGTAAAAGAAGACTGAAAAGATAGATTAAAAGCAGATTATGGAGGGTCTTAAATATAGGCTAAGGAGTTTTTAATTTTACTCTGTAAACAGTAGGGAACCAGTAAGTATTTTAGACAGAGGGTTAATATGGTTAAACTTGTGTTTTAGGAAAATTAGTTGGGCATTTATGTGAAGGATGGACTGGAAAAGAAGAAGTTAGAATCAGGGAGACCAATTGGGAGGCTCTGAAAAGCATCCAGATGAGAGATTGCCAAGGTATGAACTGTGGCAGTGGCTCCAAAATAGCTGGATAGGAGAGATGTCGTGAAGATAGACTACAAAAATAAAGCAAGCCAGAAACTGATAGAAAGTGGGAGAAGAAAATGTTGGAGCCTTTGCCCCAGCCTCAACTCTATCACTAATAAGCTATGTGACTCTAAGTAAGAGACTTGCCTTCTCTGAACTTGTTTCCTTATCTATAAAATGAGTTTATACTTGTAAACTTTTTAAGAACAAGCTACATAATTCTTAATTCTTTTTTATCCCTCTTTCCTCCCAGTCTTCTCTCACTTCCAGCATTATCTTTTTTTTTTTTTTCTGAAGCAATTGAGGTTAATATAAGAATTTATCCTTATCCAGGGTCACACAGCTAGGAAGTGTTAAGTGTCTGAGGTCAAATTTGAACACTGGTCCTACTGACTTCAGGGCTGCACCACTTCGCTGCTCTTTCCAGCATTATCTTAACAATAGATCACATTGACATTGTCATTTACCATTTTGCGTACTTTCCCTCACAACAAACCCTGTAAGAGAGATAGTGCAAAATATCATTTTTTCTACACATGTGGAAACAGATACAGGTTAAATGGCTTGCCCTTCATTGCACAGTTAATAATAGCTATCACCTACTGTGTGTTGGGTACTGTGCTGAGTGCTTTACAAATATCCCATTTTTATCCCTCATAATAATGTTGTTTAATTATCCTCATTTTACAATTGAGGAAATTGAAGTAAACAGGGTAAAGTGACTTGTTCAGGGCCACACAGCCTGTTAAGTAAGTGTTTGAGGCCAGATTTGAACTCAGGAAGGTGAGACTTCCTGATTTAAGGCCCCGAAAATCTGTCCACTTCACCACATAGCTGGATTTGAACTCAGGTTTTTCTGACTCCAGGCCCCAAATGCTCTATCCAATTAATACACCTAACTACCTCAGTAAGCTAATAAGTGATAGAGCAAAGACTCAAGTGTTCTTACTCTAAAATTTCATGTCCCTTTCCAAAATACTACATTTATTCCACCATAGTCTCAGCCCTTTGTTATCTCATGCTTGAATCACTAGTAGCTGCTACCTAAATTCATTTGACTTTAGCCTCTCAATCTTTTGATTCACTCTATACTTCACTCAGAATCATTTTTTAAACACAAATTCACCTGATCATTTCCACATTAAAAATCTCAATGACATTATTGTCTACCTCATTGAATCCCAAGTCCCTCTGCCTGACTTCCAGCCCTTCCTATATGTCCTCTATCTCACTTAGATATCCAACTTTACTTCTCACTGTTCCTGGTATATTCCAGGGCCCTTCCCTATACACACTTCATTCTCACCTCTGTGTTTATTAGTGCTCATTAGCACTTGCTAGGCAACTCAGCCTAGCAGAAGCAGCAATGCACCTTGAGGGAGAGACTGGAGGTGACAGGTACCAAATGAATCAGACTTCACCACTTTATCATCAAACTTCTCTTTAGACCTCAGAGGAGGACAGCTAAGAGTCCCCTAGAAATGGCGGGGGTCTTTTCATATCATTGTTCTACTTGCAGCCTGATCCCTACAGTCCATCATCAAGGGGGAAACAACCCTACCAACAAAAACAAAAACACCTAACTAACTGCCACAGGTGGGCAAGTAAGCCCAAAAGTCTGGAACAACATTGCATCCCACCGAGCCCCAGGTCACTGAACCTGCTTCCGCCCCTGGCCCACAGCTATCATTGGGGGGGGGGGGGGACAACCTCTGTGAAAATGGAGCCTCTCATCCTCACTAAGCCACCCACCACTCACTACTTACACATAGTGAGTCAGCTTGCTTAATCATTAAAGCACCCTGTGTCAAGCAAGTCAAACCATTGCAGCCCCTTGTGTCCCAACCTTTCTCACCTTCTAATGGAGGTATCCCCATCTTCTGAGCCCAAATCCTCTCCGACCCTGCTGCCAACCTAGCCTCTGTACCCATTAAACCAAAGGGCCTTAAGAGGGGAGAATGACCTATTTAACATCACCATTCCCTTTCCAGTTCTAATTCATCCTCCTCTAGGGCCTTTGAAGGCTCATGGTTGGGGAAGGAAGGGGCGCTCCTTGAGAGGTATTTACCTTTATCTCCAGCCTGACTGAAGGGAGCTTACATCAGAGTGACTCAGATGACAGATGTATGTATCAGATCACCTATCTGTCACAGAGAAAACTGAATTTCACTAGACATTAAGCAGTTAAGACCCTTATCCTTGACACAATCAAGGATGAGATTTATTTGTATTTAGTTGTTCTCCAGCTTCATTTGAGGCATCAAATTAGTCAAAGCAATGGGGATATTCAGAGACTAATGTTTTCTCTAATCCCCGGGGCAGTGATTTCAAAAAGGTTCTCTGGGAGTTAGCTACCAGAGAGAGAAGCTGTAGACCAACTTTTTTTTTTTTTTAATAGTTTAATTTATGCCTTTTGGTTTTAGGGCATAGTCATTCCTGGATATATTCCCCACCCCATTGACTCATGTGATCCTTCCCTTGCACCAAACAAAAAATAGTTAAAGCCAGCTGACAGTAACTGAATTTGACAGAGTATACAACTTTCCACATCAATAATTCCTTGCCTTTCCTTATTTTCTCTAGGTGGTTCAATAGCTAGAGTGCTAGGGTTAGAATTAGGAAGAATGAATTCTAACAGAAAATTCAGACATCACTTTTGTGTGCTTGAGCAAGTCATTTGATCTCTGTTTACCTCAGTTTATTCAACTGTTTCGAAAAAAAAAAAAAAAAACCCTATAATATTAGCACCTAACTCACAGGCTTATAAAGATCAAGTGAGATATTCTTAAATAGTAAGTGTGATATAAATGCTTATTCCCTTCCTTTCCCTTCCTTCTCTCTGGGATTGATATTGGTCATTATAATTACATGGCTTTCAGCTTCATTTTAGTTTAGGGACGGTTATATATATATATATAATATTCAGTTTTGTATACTGCTTTTCAGGTTCTGCTTTACTTCACTCTATTGTCATAAAAGTGTTACAAAAAAACTCTGAATTCCTTATATTCCTAATTTATTATTGTGCAGTATTATTCCATTGCATGCATATATAATCATTTGTTTAGCCATTCTCCACCTGAGACAGTTTCCAAGGGAAAAGGAAGAAATAGGCACTTAAATAATACAAATTCAAGAGTTTGAGGATGTTGCCCTCATTCACATCCTCCCTCCCACTATACTTATCCTTCCTGTTTTTCTAGTTATTGAAAATCTAAGCTTTATTCTTTTGACCTTACCACTCACATTTTTGCCAATTAAAATACAAATATTTGTGAGAAAGGTAATATTTTAAGCTCTCATTGATCGTTTGCATTGTGATATGAATGAATTTATCCAATAATTTCCTAAGTGCAAGTTTTGATTGAGAAAAGGGTAAGGAATTTGAGGATACCTGTAGATTAGATAAGGGCCACTGAGGCAGCAAGATGACAAAGAGGAATCTAGAGCACAAAAGATGTAAGAGACAATAATCCATTTCTAATCAACTTTATTCTAAGTTCCATACATATGCCATTTCTTATACCCTGTAAAAATATATTTTAGTTTTTTTAAAAAAAGGTTTATTGATGAAATAGATTAAATACACAATAGTCAGAAGCAGTATAATGTCCTGTAAAACCTGGAATCCCCAATTTTTTGGGATAAAGTTTCCCTATTTGGCAAAAAACTGCTGGGAAAAATTAGAAAATCTGGTGGTAATTATAAAGCAATATCTCATGCTCCATATCAACATAATCTTCAAATAGATAACATGATCTGGATATAAAAGAAATCACAAATTAGAAGAGTAAGAAAGAAATTACCTTTCAGATTTATTAATTGAGGAATAATTAATGACTAAACAAGAGATAAAGAAGGTGACAGAAAACATAAGAAAACAATTTTAATAATATGAAATTAAAATTTTGGCATTAAAAACAGTGCAATTTAAAAAAGTAGAAAATAAAATGAGAGAGAAAAAAATCTTTACAGTAGCTTTCTTATTTCCAAGATATAAAAGGACCTAATAAGAATGAAAGTCATTCTCTAGTTGAAAAGTGATGAAAAGATATGAATTGACAGTTATTGAAAATTTCCAAATCATAATTACAGAATGACATGATTACATAATTACAGAAATGAGGTTCTCCCTCATACCCATCAAATTAGTGAATAAGAAAAAAAAACTAAGGTAGTTGTAGGAAAATAGAATAGAATGTCACTGTTGATAAAAGCTGTAAATTGGTTTACTTTTTCTGGAAAGCCATTTAGAAACAAAGTCACTAAAATCTCTAGTTACTTTTTGATAAAGAGAAAACCACAACTAAATCTGTCCCCCCAAAAGAGAACAAAGAAAGAGGAAAACACCACATATATACAAAAATATAGGTCTCTTTATATTAAGACTTTATTGATATTAATATTATTAATTATTATAAGATAATTATAATTATAAAATAATATTATATATATAATATATTATTATATATTATAATATTGGATATTAAGAGAATGACCATCCATTGTATGTCTGAAACAAATTATGGAATGTTAATTATTATGGGATTATGGAATATTATTGAGCTGTAAGAAATTACTAAATAGTTTCAAAGAAACCTGGGATGACTTATGTGAACTGATGCCATAAAATGAACAGAACAGAAAAATTATATTTTAAAGAAAATTTAGAAGGTGTAATAAATCAGGTCAATGAAATGACTGCCCACAATTCCAGAGGACTAATGATGAAGGATACTACCTACATAGTAAGAAAGGTGATGGATTCGAGGTAAAGAGATGAATGTCTTATGTTTGGACACAGAAAATATTGGAATTTGTTTTGCTTGATGATCCTTTTTTGCTAGAAGGAATTTGGTTTTTTTTATTTTATCCAGTGGATAAAAAAAATAGAAAAGAAGATAAAGTAGTAGAAAGAAAGAAAAACAAAGGAATAATATTAGGACAACTTTAAAAATTACATATTTAATTTGTTATATATTTAAAAGAAGAGTAAGTTGTACATACTCACAATTTCATGTATAATCCTCTTTTACTATTCAGAATAGAAAATAATGTGATGTCCTCAAAATGGGGATCTGTTTTTCCTTTTATCTTTATATTTCCAAGCCTATTACAGCATCTTATATAGGTGCTTAATAAGTAATCATTGAATTGGCTTTGAATGTCCTCTAGAAAATAGGGTTGAATGTGCCCTTCTTGCAGTCTGTACCATGCAAATAAGTGCATACTCTCTGTAGAGTCCTATTGTGTTGTTTTTTTTTTTTATGTTTTATTTTGAGGTGGTAGTGTGGGACTCCTTTTAAAATATATATTGATCAAGATGGGCAGAGTAAGGATAGGTACTCTCCTGAATTTTTCCCCCAGATCCCTCCAAATACTAAACAAATTGTTAGAGCAACCCACAAAAAAGACAAAAGTTAGCAGGAGGTTGGGTCTGTTTGTTTCATCAGGGTGGATCTAGAGTACAACTCCACATAGGCTACATCAGCACAACTCCACACCATGAAACCAAGAAGTGGAAACAATCTCCAAACTTTAGCCTGCAAAAGCCAAGGACAGCTTAACAGGAAAGATTTGACTCACTTAGGGTGTGAAGGTAATCCAAACTCAGGATCAGGCTTTGAGAACCACTGAATCAATGGCAGTAGCAACAATTGCACACCAGCAGCGATAATAGTTTCTGGAGATCTCAGCTCACAGGGGTGGGGAGGGAGCTGTCCCCCTGAACAGCTAGTCAGAGAGATTGCAGGGACCTCTTTACTGGCAGTGAGGCAGAAGTCTGTTGCTTTGCCCATACTCAAATTTGGGTAGCAGTGCTGGCTCACCATATAGATCCCTAGAAAGATCTCTGAAAATAGCTGCACAAAACTCCTGAAGCTTGGAACATTGCATCATCAACCCTGTAAATAGAATCCTTCTTTAACAGAGTTAAAAGCCAAGTGATAGGCTGGGAAATGAGTGAACAACAGAAAAATATTCTGACCATAGGAAGTTACTATGGCGACAAGGAAGGTCAAAATACACATTCAGAAGATAACAGTCAAAACAACCACATCCAAAGCCTCCAAGAAAAATAAAAATTGGTGTCAAGCCATGGAAGAGCTCAAAAGGGATTTTGAAAATCAAGTAGAAAGGTAGAGGAAAAATTGGGAAAAGAAATGAGAGTGATGCAAAAGGAAATGCAAAAAGCTAATGAGAAGAATTCCTTAAAAAGCAAAATTAATTAAATGAGAAAGGAGATACAAAAACTCACTTAGAGATAATTCCTTGAAAATTAAAATTGAGCAAATGGAGCTAATGACTTTATGAGAAATCAAAATACAATAAAACAAATCTAAAAGAATGAAAAAATGTGGGGAGAAAGGAAATAAGTCATTGAAAAAATAGATCCAGGAGAGGTAAGTTTAAAATTGGTCTACCTCATAACCATTATCATAAAAAGAGCCTGGACATCATCTTTCAAGAAATTATTAAAACTATCTTGATATTCTAGAACTAGAAAGTAAAATAGAAATTGAAAGAATCTACCAATTTCCTAAAAGAGAACCTAAGATGAAAACTCCCAAGAATATTATAGCCAAATTTCAGCACTCCTAGGTCAAGGAGAAAATATTGCAAGCACCCAGAAAGAAACAAGTATAATGAAGCCACAGGTAGAATAGCATAACATTTAGCAGCTTCTACATTAAAGGATTGGATGACTTGGAATATAATTTTCCAGAAAGCAATGAAGCTAGGATTACAACTAAGAACAACACTTATCCAGAGTATAATCCTTCAAGAGAAAAGGTAGATATTCAATTAAATAGAGAATTTTCAAGCATTCATGATGAAAAGATCAAGCTGAATAAATTTGATTTTCAAATACAGAATTCAGGAGAAGCACAAGGATGTAATCAGGAAAGGGAAATCAACAAACTTAACAAGGTTTTTTTCTGTTTACATTGCTACATGAGAAGATGATACTAGTAACTTATAAGAACTTTCTCATTATTGTGATTAAAAATATTTATAGACAGATGGAACTGTGGGCTGCATAGGAAGGAATAATATCTAAAAACACAAAATCCAAGAGTGAGAGATGGATGTACTGGGAGAAAGGAAAGGGGAGGGTAAAATGGTGTAAATTGCTATAAAAGAGACAAGAGAAAGCTTTTACAGTGGAGGGGAAAGGGGAGAATGAGTGAACCTTACTCTCATCAGAATTGGCTCAAAGAGAAAAAAAAGTATACACACTCAAAATGAGTATAGAAATCTATCTTACATACAGAAAAGTAAGAAGGCAAGGAGATACAAGAAGAGGAAAAGAGTAGAAAAGGGAGAAGGCATAGTGGAAGAGGGGCTGGTCAGAAGCAAAACACTTTTGAGGAAGGACAGAGTGAAAGGAAAATGAGGCTAGAATAGACAGGGGAAATAGTTAGCAATAGTAATTATGACAATAATTTTGAATCAAGTTTCTTTGATAAAGGCCCCATTTCTCAAATGAATAGGGTACTGAGTTAAATTTATTTTTTAAAAATAAGCCATTTCCCAATTGATGAAACAATCAAAAGATAATATATCTATGCCTAAAGGGTTATGAAATCACACATACCGCTACTACTCATGAATCCCAAAAGAGATTTTTTTTAAGAAAAAGATCCTATATATAGAATCCTATATATAGGATATTTATGCTTCTTTGTTTCTTGTGATTCTTGTGCCCCATGTTGGGCGTCATATGTTGTGATACGGGAACCACCTGCCAGTGGCTACTGGAGGTCTAAGTCAGACATGGTAGAATGGATCTCTTCATGTGAGAAGATGATGCCTTCACTTAGACATGGTCCTTCACAATTCTCGAATTGATAAATGCTCAAAGGATATGAATAATTTTCAGATGAAAAAATTAAAGCCTGTTAAGGGGCAGGTAAATTCTCCAAGAGCCTCCACAGCTGTGGATCACAGCGTCTGAAGGAGTTGCAGGGAAGCCTTTGCTGACACAGGTGTTGTGGATTGGAAATGAGATAGATAAATTGGAGGCAGAAGGAAGAAAAGAGAGGTCAGAGAATGCAATGGCCTCCCATTCTCCTTGTATCATCTTCTCACTAGAGATCCATTCTGGGTTGGACCTCCAGCAGCCACTGTCTGGTGGCTCCTGTATATTCCAATAGCTCTCCTGTGTATTCCAGCAAAAGCCATTTCTATTCATATGAAAAAATGCTCTAAATACCTATTGATTAGGGAAATTAAGACAACTTTGAGGTTCTACCTCATTATCTTTCAGATTGGCTAAGATGATAGGAAAAGATAATGATAAATGCTAGAGGGGATGGGGAAATACTGAGACACTAACACATTATTAGTTGAATCTTGATCTAACCATTCTGGAGAGCAATTTGAAATTATACTCAGAGGGCTATCAAACAAACTGTGCATACCCTTTAATCCAGCAGTATGTCTAAGCCCAGAAAGACTTAAATGAACTAGTAAGTGAAATGAGTAGAACCAAGAGAACATTGTACACAGCAACAAGATTATGTGATGATCAACTGTGATAGACCTGGCCCTTTTCAACAATGAGGTGATTCAAGGCATTTCCAGTAGACTTGTGATGGAAAGAGCCATCTGCATCCAGAAAGAGAACTATGGAGACTGAATGTGGATCAAAGTGTATCTTCACCATTTTTTGTTGGTTTGGTTTTCTTGTTGTTGGTGGTGGTGGTGGTGGGTTTTTTTTCCTTTCTCATTTTTTCTCTTTTGATCAGATTTTTTTAAAACAACATGATGAATATGGAAATATGTTTAGAAGAACTGTACATGTTTAACCTATACTGGATTGCTTGATGTCTAGGGGAGGGGGAAGGGAGACAGGGAGAAAAATTTGGAACATATGGTTTTGTGAGGGTGAATATTGAAAACTATCTTTGCATGTATTTGAAAACATAAAAAGCTATTATATGTAATATATATGATATATTAACAAAATATATAAAAGAGTGTGTGTGTGTGTGTGTGTGTGTGTGTGTGTGTGTGTGTGTGTGTGTGTGTGTGTGTAAGAAATAAAGTTGTGGTGCTAAGGGTAAAAGACCTAAATTTGGGAGCCTGCCAGAAAGGTCACTAAATTACCACAATGGAGGGCACTGGATACCTAGAAAGGTATACAGCTTTTAAAGACTTTCATGGCACTAAAAACAAATCATGGTTCAGGATAAACTCTGTTGTCCAGCTAACATCAGCATTTCAAACTCTAGTCAGTCTGTCTAGCCTGAGTCAAAATGTCCTATTGGGTAAGAATGGCCACCAAGACAAAAATAGTCTACCTTCTTTTTCCAAGTGGACTGAATGGGGAACTATGGAACCTTGGGAGACTGGAATATTTTTGAACAGAGTCAAAACATAAAATTGGTGGGGGTGGAGATGAAGGTTGAGGTGGAAGGCAATTGCCTTCCAGGTCATTGGTGGTAGAAGTTAAACATAAACCAAAATATTTCTACAACTAAGGAAAAGAAAGGATCCTTGTGGAATTAAGATATGTATATTCTATTTTCTGATAGACTACAGACCATGGGTTCAGGGGTTATTTCACTTTGGTTTTTGTATTCCCATTGCATAGGACATAATAAGTGGGGTTTTTAATCAATATGCTGAAACAGGTATTCAAGATGAATTCATTCTTATTCCTCTTTGTTTCATAAATTAAAAGTTAATGCAGTCAATATCAATATTGAGAAGGCTCTTAAAGTCAACCCCTTGAAGTTATAAGTAAAGGAAATTCAGAAGTAGGGAATAATATCAGAGTCAGAATCATAAGGTCACAGGTTTATAGCTAGAAGAGAACTATAAAGGACCTCAAAAGCCATCAAATTCAACCCCTTACACTCACAGATAGGGCATCTAAGATAGAGGCAACTTAAGTGACTTGCTCAAGATCACACAGGGAGTCAATATCAAAGGCAGGCTTTGAACTCCAGTCCTCTCATGATTAAATTAGCTTTCTTTCTACTATACACATTTTTTTTAGCAAGGCAATTGTTTTCAAATGCTCCTTGGATCTAAATCATGAGGCTAAGACAACTCTGAGATACCACTACACACCTGTCAGATTGGCTAAGATGACAGGAACAAATAATGATGAATGTTGGAGGGGATGTGGGAAAACTGGGACACTGATACATTGTTGGTGGAGTTGTGAAAGAATCCAGCCATTCTGGAGAGTAATTTGGAACTATGCCCAAAAAGTTATCAAACTGTGCATACCCTTTGATCCAGCAGTGCTACTATTGGGCTTATATCCCAAAGAAATACTGAGGAGGGGAAAGGGACCTGTATGAGCCAAAATGTTTGTGGCAGACATTTTTGTAGTGGCTAGAAACTGGAAGTTGAATGGATGTCCATCAATTGGAGAATGGTTGGGTAAATTATGGTATATGAAGGCTATGGAATATTATTGCTCTGCAAGAAATGACCAGCAGGAGGAATACAGAGAGGCTTGGAGAGACTTACTCAACTGATGCTGAGTGAAATGAGCAGAACCAGAAGATCTCTGTACACTTCAATGTTGTATGAAGATTATTCTGATGGAAGTGGATATCTTCAACATAAAGAAAATCCAACTCACTTCCAGTTGATCAATGATGGACAGAAATAACTACACCCAGAGAAGGAACACTGGGAAGTGAATGTAAATTGGTAGCACTACTGTCTATCTACCCAGGTTACTTATACCTTCAGAATCTAATACTTAATGTGCAACAAGAAAATGATATTTACACACATATATTGTATCTAGGTTATATTATAACATATATAAAATGTATGAGATTGCCTGTCATCAAGGGGAGGGAGTAGAGGGAGGGGGGATAATTTGGAAAAATGAATACAAGGGATAATATTATTTTTAAAAATTACTCATGCATATATACTGTGGAAAAAAGATTCTAAATTATAGATAGATAGATAGATAGATAGATAGATAGATAGACAGACAGACAGACAGATAGATAGATAGATAGATAGATAGATAGATAGATAGATAGATAGATAGATAGATAGATAGATAAATCATGAGGCAAAGTTGTCCCTAGGCTGTATAGCAAAGGAGATCTAAATTCTGCCTATCATTACTAACCTAGAAAGGCTTCAAATACAGACTGGAGTGGAATTGTACTGCTTAACTTCAGAGATCACCTGATTAAAATCATATGACCGAGGCTGGTCCTTGGATAATTATGACTATAATAACTGATGAACACTTTCTACCAAGGAGTAGAAGATAAAATTAAACAATATGTTTAAAGTACTTCACAAACCACAAAACAACTATAGAAATGCTACCTTTATTTTCCCATCTGTATGGAGAGAGAAATAACTTTAGTAGCAAAATCACTAATCCTTGAGGTATAGCATTGTTTTTTTAATATAATGTTTTTTTACTGCAAAAATACAGTATTCATTCTGGACTAAATATATTTTTTCTGGGCTAACCTGGAAACTCAACTATAAGAAAAGTGTGTTCAGACTTTTTTAGTAGATTTTAGGAAATGCCTGTATAAGCCAGGATCTCTTCTTTTAAAGAATTTACACCTCTAGTCCTGTTTGTGGTAGTAAAATATCGAAAATGGAAGGAATGCCCATCTATTGGGGAATGACTTAACAAGCAGTGGTATATGAACGTAATGGAGTACTATTGCACAATAAGAAATGAACAGGCAGATTTCAGAAAAAAACTGGAAAGACGAACTGATGCCGAGTAAAGTGAGCAGAACCAGGAAAACACTGTATCTGGTTAACAACAACATTGTGAGATGATCAATTATGATTGTATCAGCTCTTTTCAGCAACACAATGATGTGGTTATGATTCATAACCAAATAAAGAACTGATGGGCTCTGAATACAGATCAAAGCCATTTTTTTCACTTATTTTATTCTTGTGTTTTTTTTTCCCTTTTGATTTGCTTCTTCTTTCACAACAGTAATTAATATGGCAACGTGTTTTACATAAATACATGTATAAACTGTATCAAACTGCCTTCCATCTTTGGAAGAGGGGAGGGAACAGAGGAATGGAGAAAAAACTCAAAATCTTGTAAAAAAGAATGCTAAAAATTTTCTTGACATGTAACTGGAGGAAAAATAAAAATAACACACATCCTCATCAGGGTAATAAAATTACCATATATATGTAACCATTAAAGAACAAAACAAGAAAGTGCCCGGAATTGCTGGTCGGTGTGAGACAGACCATGAATGCTTTGGAAGTTCAGAAAAGGAAAGGAGGAAAGAAATCAATGCCAAATAGGATGTTCAAACAAAGCTTCGTGGAGTTGACAAAAGTCAAGCCTTGAAGGATGGGAAAGAGGTGGATTGATTCTAGAGAACAGTAGCTGACTGAACACTACGCCAATCACTGAGTTCATCATACTAGGGAACCGAGGTAATCTCTTGATTCACCCAACCCTCATAAAGACTACGGAGAAATACCCTGTATTTATATATACTTATGTGTGTATGTGTTGTTTCTTCTAATAGAACGTAAGCTCCCTGAGGGAAGCCAAGTTTCATTTTTGTCTGTATCCCCAGAATTTAGCTCAGTATTTGAGACATAAATATGTGTTCAATAAATGTTTAGAGAATTCTTTTTGGGTGTTGGTTGGACTAACTAGCTGCTGAGGATTATTTCAACTTTCAATTCTTTGATTAATTGGCGTGGGCGTTGGGTAGACCTTGTGAGCCAAACTAAGTGACCTCTGTGCCTCAGTTTCCCCACTTGCTTAAAAAAGGTGTCCTCTGTCTTTGGAGTTCAAACAATAGCTTCTGAGACACCTGATTCCAATGTGAGGACCCTCTCTTCCAGGAACCGGGGCTCCCTTTCCTGGGGAGAAAGCTGGGCCTCAGGCTAATCCAGGGAGGTGAGTCCTAAAGGCGGAGACATCGAGATAGAGAGACACATACGCGAGAATGGGATTTTGTGTATGCATCTATGTATAGTTTGGTTTTGGGCTGGGGCTAGTATCTGGGAGGGGGGTGCTATTAAGGGGCGGGGTGGGGCCTCGGGGGGGGGCGCTGCTGGCCACGGTGGAGTGGGGGTGGCGGGGGGCGGAGGAGAGGTTGCTGCTGGCACAGGCTCAGGCGTGTCTGGCGGACAGCTCAAGTGGGACTTGGGGCCGGCTGAGCCTTGCAAGGAGCCCCAGCTCGGGTTCTCGCCAAGATGGCGATAGAGGGGAGGGAGAGGCGAAGGCAGCGGCCCCGGCCCCGGCCCCGACTCCGGCCCCCGAGGCCGCGCCCCCGGAGCTGCGGCTCCCTGGGCCAGTGACACCGTGCGCCCCTACCCCGGCAGGCAGCGGCCGCGGCGCCCGGGGCTCCCTCCCATGGCGCAGGGAGACGCCAGGCGCAGTCTTTGGGTGCTGTCGCTGACCTTCTGCGCACTGTCCGTCCACGGTAAGGGGCCCGAGGGCCACCGGGATGAGGAGGGGGAAGGGGACTGCGTGTGTCCGTGTGTGTGTGTGTGTGTGTGTGTGTGAGTGTGTGTGTGTGTGTGTGTGTGTGTGTGTGTGTGAGTGTGAGTGTGTGTGTGTATGTGTGTGTGTGTGCGCGCGCGCGTTCGCATTCGCGCCCGCGCTCCTGTGCCCCAGTGTGTGCCCATGTCCCTAGGGTGTACGCGGGTCTGTGCTTGGAGGTGCGTGGCTGTGTGTGTGCAGCATTGTTTATGCGCGTATTTGTGGTACAAGGCTGCCTGGGGTGGGGTGCAGGAGGTTGTCAGGTTTGGGGGAGACTTGCGGTTTATGGGGTGTGGAGAATTCTGTGACTTTGGGGCGGGAGGCGTGTGTGGATTTATAGGGCGGGCTGGGGGTATAGATTCAGAAGTGTGGAGTGAAGATTTGGAGGTGGCCGCTGTGGGGACTGTGGGGCTACTGGGCTGTGGGTACGGCGAAAATGACGCACATCTTATCCCAGTGCAGGCGATCGCTTGAAGGTTTGGAGGGAGGTAGAGTCCAGACATCAAAATTATTGCTCCAAGGCAAGCAGTTGCGGGGGGGGGGGGGGGGGAGGGAGGGGAAGGAAGTGAGAGGAGAAGAGGGATTTTGGGTAGAGAGAGGGGAAGGGTGTGTGTGTATTTGTGTGTGTCTGTGTGTGTGTGTGTGAGAGAGAGAGAGAGAGAGAGAGAGAGAGAGAGAGAGAGAGAGAGAGAGAGAGAGAGAGAGAGAGAGAGAGAGAGAGAGAGAGAGAGAGAGAGAGACAGAGACAGAGAGAGACAGAGAGAGACAGAGAGAGAGACAGAGAGAGAGACAGAGAGACAGAGACAGAGACAGAGAGACAGAGACAGAGAGAGAGAAAGAGAGGCAGAGAGAGACAGAGAGACCCAAAGCAAGATTTTACACACACACTCCCTCTCACTGAGTATTGTGGAATAAACCTTTCTCTCCCATCTCCACCCCACTCCCCGAGGGAGCTGGGACCGAAGTGTGTCAAACCAGTTGGAGAGAGGAAGTTTTGGGGACGACAAGGGTTCCTGAGGGGCAGCTGACCCAGAGCTCGTTTCTGTTACTCCGATCCGGGTTCTGCCGTGACAGTGCAATCTTGTGCTTAGTTACTGTTCTTCAGTTTGGGAGTTGGGGGTGTCTGGGCTGAGCCGCCTGAGGAGGGAGGGAGATGAGCGGGCCGGCTTTGTTTGCTCCTTACTTGAGGGGGTGGGGAGCGGGGAGCGATGTGGAAGAAGGCCTAGAGTGGGAGGGGGGAGAGAGAAGGGGATCTCTCCAGCTGCTTTGGCTTTCCAGCTGGATTCAGAGTCCCCTAGCCACAGACCATGTGGTGGTGTTGGGAAATGAGGCAGGAGAGGGAGAAATAGGGACTTACTGGAGCTTCAAAACCTCTGAGACCTAGAAATCTTTTGCAAAATTCACACCTACCCCTCCAGTTCTTCCCTCCACGTCCCCTCATTCCAGTAACTTTGACCAGTACATAGGGTTCAGAGAAGAACACCAGATCCCTATCTTTTAACCTTTTAGAATTCCTAATCTTACTAATGGAGTCTATTGTACAAGAGAGAGACAGCTTTGGGGCAGACTGATAGAAGGAGAGGTTGATGGGAACTATCATACACACACTGATCCCCTAACCCCAACCTATGGAGTCAAAGCTGCCTTCTCTCTTTCCATCTCCTTGTCCTGTTTTACCTTTCCATCACCCTCACCTGGGTCATTAAGATCCAGTGGGGATTATGCTTAGAATCATAGGAATATAAACTGAGGGTTAAAGGGGATTTCAGAGGACATCTGGTCCACCCTCTTCATTCTGTAGATGACAAAATTGAATTCCAAAGAAGTGAAATGATTTGCTCAAGATCATGCCAAAAGAAATGAGAGATCTAACATTGAGAATTCAGGTCCTTGCACTTCCAAATTCAACATCCTATTCCCCAAACTCCCTTCTTCATGTCACTCTCCTGTTCAGAACCTTTCAATGGCTTTCCATTACTCATAACATAAAATCCAAAGTTCTTTCAGTCTTACTTCCAGTACTTACTAGCTCAATGACCATGGATCAGCGATCTATCTAGGCGTGTTTCCTAATCTGAGTGATAGTAGTACCTACCTAGAAAGACTGTTGACAGAATCAAATGGGATGATGCATGTAAAATACTTTGAAAACTTTAAAACACTATAAAATACAGCTGCTATCACTGCTACTACTCAGCCTGGTATTCAAGACTTTCTACAAATCTGCTTTTCTCTCCATATTTCTGTCCTCCTGCTGCCTCTACACATTCAGTTAAATTCAGCAAACATTCATTAGGTGTGAACTAAACTGTGTGTAAGACATTGTGTTAAAGGTCAGGGCTAACACATGCTATGTTCATTTTTTTTTTCTGGGTTGTTTTTTTTTTTTCTTCTTCTCTCTCTCTCCCTTGGTTTTTCCCTTTTATTCTGATGTTTCTTTCCCAACATGATTCATAAAGCAATGTGTATTAAAATTAATTAATTAATTAAAAATAAAAAATAAAAGTCAGGGCTACGAAGACAAAAAAAAAAAAAAATTGGAAAATTCCTGCCCTCAAAGAGTTTATATTTTGCTAAGAGAATATATCATATCCACAGAGCTAACAAGTATGCTGTATCATAATCCCTGATATGTTCTATTTCTGCTTTCTACTCCACCTAGATTACCTGTTATTGATCTTTTCACAAGTTTCCATCACATCATCATTAATCTAAACCCTATTGTTTGCCTTTGCTTTGAATCCCCCCCACCTTTCTGAAATTTTTCTCAAAATCACATTCTCCTGGAAGCCTTGGGATCTTTCAGTGGTTAGTGATCTTCCCTTCTTGGAAGTATCTTTCCAAGTATCTGAAATGGACCTCTGGTGTACATCTCATGTATTATTTTGAAGTGTTATTTTGTATTTGTATCATGTCTTCTTATTCGTGGAATTCTTAATCTGGGGCCCATGAACTTGTTATTTTTAATATTTCAATAACTGTATATATTTGATACATAGTTATGGAATATATGTTTGATAATTGTATGACGGGTTTCCTTTGAATTCCTACATATTTTGTATTGTTTATTTGAAAACATGATTCTGAACAGAGTTCTAAAGGAGTGACCAGATTGCCAAAGGAACCTATCATACAAGTAAGGTCGAGTCTCCGTGTAAATGCTAATGGGGAGGGACAGTGTTCTTATATGTCTAATAAGAACTATCATGCTGTTCTGAATACAGTAGGTGCTTAATGTTTCTGCTTCTTGGGATTTTATTCTGTATCGAGGATTTGGTTGGATTGGATGGAACAGTTTTTGGAGAATCTTGGTTAGGACCATGGTTCATGGGTTGAGATTGCTGTTGGGATGAGTATGAGAATAAGTTAGAGGAGAAGTTGGATTAAGTACTTCTTAATCTTTTAATTAAGATTTCCAGGGGCATCTTTTAATAAGCAGCCTTTATTTTCATATGTAGTTTTTTTATTTATTTTTATTCCAAATTTAGACACCAAACTGAAATAGGCATTTCCTTTTACATAGTAGAATAACAAGTAGAAAAAGAAGGTTATATAATTTCATATATATATATATATATATATATATATATATATATATATATATATATATATATATATATATATATATAAAGATACACACACACACACACACACATATATATATATATATATATATATATATATATATATATATATATATATATATATTTCCCCCTTTCTCCTGAAACTACTGGCTATGAAGAGCTGGGCATTAATAGTGTGGGAACAATTCTTAGAGAATTCATATCTGGATTATGATATGAATCAATGAGTACATTGATTTTGCCTGCAGGTGCCAATCTTTCCTTAGCTAAGGATATACCCCTCCCCATTTCATCATTGTCAGTGCTTGTCTAGAAATAGACAAGAGGGGAATGTACTGCTAGAGCATGTGGAGGGGAAAGAAGTGGGGAGAGACATAGGCATGGAACATTGCACTGGAATGACTTCAAACAGTGTACTTTGCCCTCTGTCCTGATGCCCTCTTACTCACTTGAAACTCAAACAAAAATCCCCAAAACACCCTTAGCTAGCATAACTTGGGGAGTTAGAGAAGATAAAGAGGGTGGGTCAGCAGATAAGACTTGAACAGGATGCCTTGAGTTATTATCATGATCCCTACAGCCCAGTGTCTTGGAACTGTCTACTTTTCATCTCCAAGTCTTTGAACAGGTCATCCCATTTACTTAGATTGTAGTCTTTCCTTTTCTTGGCTTTCTTCAAAACATAGCTCAGGAGTCACCTTTCCTGATCCTATTGCTTGTTAATATTTTCTTTTTCTTGAAAGAATTTGATAATATTTTATATATGCTTACTTATGAACAGATTGTATCTTCTCCCTCCCTCTGCCATTTTTCCATGTTAATTCCTTAAGGATAGGGCAGCATCTTACATATATTAAACCCTTTATAAATGTTTGGGGACATCACTTAAACATCTCTAGCTTTTTTCAATAACAAATTAGACATTCAAGTACATCTGAAATAACTCCCTTGAAAATTGGCAAAATATTTTCCCTGCAAGAGTCCTATGAAATGTAGATTGTAAAAGCATCTCATTTTACAGAAGGGAAAACTGATTCTCAGAGAAATATTGTGACAGTTCTATCTTCATATAAAACAATTAGAAACTGCTATACAAACATGTCTCTTGCCTTTGAGTCCAGGGTGTTTTCTATCATACCAAATAGCTTCTACAGGAATTTAGTTAAATCATTCTTGAACCTGTTTATGCTTTTAATCTGAACCATTTTTTTTCTTGGTAATCAGTCATCCATATATGGATGAAATATTTATTAAATATAATAATAAGATCTTAAGTTCTTTTAATTTATCTAAAACTTAGCTCTTTCAGCCTTCAAAGAGGCTCTTTCATCCAATGATTGTAGGACTTGGTGAATTTACCTTTCATAAAAGGGAATAACACTGAGCAGTTATTGAGTTTGAGAAGACCCAATTTTTGTAGAATGCCTTTCATGCCTTTGATAATTTGAGTTGCCCCTCTGTGGACCTCTTCCAGCTTTGTTACATTTATACTTGAGGTGGGGGGAGTCAGATTTGCGTATGATATTCCAGATGTGGAGCAGATGGTTTTGCCAGAAGGAAGGCCTGGGGTAAAGGGTGAGGAGGTTCTCAAGAATTGGTTTGAGGCCCCTGTGTTTTGGGGATGAGATCAGACTGATACCCCAGTCTGCCACAGAGTATGGTAGGGGAAGGACATCTTTCTGAGAAAGAGAAAGGAGAAGGGGAAGATGGATAGATGTCAGAGAGCATTTCAATTCCATATATTCAAACTGTTAGGAGACCATTAGTCTTCTTTTCCTTCTATAAGGAATCTGGACCTAACTTTCTAAGGATTCATTGAAGATAAGGGAACAGATCTAGTCTCTAGAGGAACACTAGGGCTTGAGATGAGATTTGTAAAACATTTAGCACAATGCCTAGTACATAGAAGTCATTTTGCTTATTCCCTTCTTCCTCTGAGGTACAATGGGATTCAGGAGTTAGGAGAGCATAGATTTATTTTTATTTTTATTATTAGTTTTCACCATTTACTTTTATAAGTTTTGAATTGCTATTTTTCTTGCAATTGATATAGGTTTTACAATACAATCATATTAAAAATATTTCCACATTAGTCATGTTGTGAAAGAAGAATTAAAAGGGAAAAATCATCAGAATGCAAAAACAAAAACAAAATGAAAATCGTATGTTTTGATCTATAGTTCTTTCTCTGAATGTGGATGACATTTTTCATCCCAAGTCTATTGGTGTATTGCTGAGAAGAGTCAATTCTATCATAGTTGATTATCTCATAATCTTGTTCTTAATGTGTACAATGTTCTCCTGGTTCTGCTCACTTCACTCAGCATCAATTCATGCAAGTCTTTACAGACTTTTCTAAAATCAGCCTGCTCTTATTATAAAACAATAGTATTCCATTACATTCATATACTACAACTCGTTCATCCATTCCCCAATTGATGGGCATCCCCTCAAATTACAATTCTTTGCCACTACAAAAAGGATTGCTACAAACATTTTTGCACATATGGGTCCTTTTACCTCTTTTCTGACATCTTTGGGATATAGATCCAGTAGAGACACAGCTAGGTCAAAGGATATGCACAGTTTGATAGCCCTTTTGGCATAGTTCCAAATTGAAGAGCATAGATTGAGAACTAGAAAGGACCTCAAAGGTCATGCAATCCAGTCATCCCATTCTACAGATGAAGAAACCTTAGTTCAGATAGTGAAAGGTCTTCTCAAGGTCTAGTGAGCAAAATGTAGTAAAGTCTCCTGACTTCAGATCTAGCGGTCTTGGCATTACATCACATCTCTTCTAGGATCAGGTGAGTCCATCTCTATAGACACTGACAAACGGGGATATTCAGATGCGGGTGACCAAGATAGTAAAAAACTTGGAAACATTTTGTAAGAAACAATTGAACGAACTAGATCTAGAAGAAGGAAAGGTGGGGATGGAAAGTTAAATGCCTTCAAGTATTTGAAGGGAGACCAAGGTGAATTACATGAATGTTTCAGCTTTGTGGATTCAATCCCTCTTGATTAAAAAAAAAATTACATTGTTATCTTTTTTTTTTTTTACTGTCAACTTAATTTCCAAATACTTCCCTCCATCTCCGAGATCCATCCTTCACAACAAAGAACAAAAAAAAAAAAAAAAAAAAAAAAAAAAAAAAAAAAAAGGGGGGGGGGAGTGGGAAATCTCAGCATAACTAACCAGCCACATCAACCAAATCTGACAGGCTTGATGTTTCACACCCCATCTCTGGGTAGAATAGAGGGAGATATCTTTTCTTCTGGGCCAAGTTCAACAAGCACTTTTAAAGTCCCTGCTGTGTATCAGGAGAGAGGTAATATTGTAGAATGGATAGAGTAGTGGAGTTAGAATCAGGAAGCCATGGGTTCAAATTTCTCTGGAATTTACTTGACCTGTGATCACTTTTTCTGAATTTCAGACAATCCTCTAAGGCTATGGATTATTGTTGGATGCCATTTATTTGGGTGGAGTAAATTCCCACCTGGATGGAGAAAGCCACAAATCATTTAGAAGGAGTAGATTTGGTCTGGCCAGTTTGGGAGGGTTGAACTATGGATTCGATAATATAGAAAGAGCACTAGCTGTAGTCAGAAGATTTATTAGGTTCAAACGTCCCTATTCTGGGCATGTCATTTATTTAATCTCCCTAGGACTCTGTTTCCATATGTGGGAAAGAGTGGGTTGGCTCTAAATTTGTGCTTCACTAATCCTTACTGTAATGGGAGGCAGACTTCAATTTTGTTGGGGAAATACTTTCCAAAAATTAGAACCACTTAACAATTGAATTGGTTACTTAATGAATCAACTCAATGTTCTGAAAGGCTGCAAGACCAGTTAGTGGGACTGGTCCTGCACTGGATGGGAAACTGGATTAGATTATATCTAAGGTTCCTTCCAACTCTATGAACTTTATCTATATTGCCCTCTCAGCCTTTCTCTGTAATAAATCTTCCTGTTTGCCTCTCTATTTGTCTCTCTTTGTTTCTGTCTACCACTCTATCTCTTGGTATTTGCTCCTCCATCTCTCTCAGTTTTGTGTCTCTGTGTCTGTCTCTGTCTGTGCCTGCCTCTCTGCATATCTCTTTAACATTTCTGGAAATTGGAGACGTCTTGGTTATTTCTCTCTCTTCCCACTCTGTTCTTGCTTAGTCTACTGTTCCAGTCTCTGGAGTGTTGGAGTGAGGGGAGAAGGAAGAAGAGGAGGGGGAGTCCCCCCATATCCCAAGAAGTAGTTCCTTTCTCCCTTTCCAGCTGTTGAAGGGGGAGGGGAAGAAAGAAAAGTGTATGATGCAGTGGGTGTGTATGTGGGGGGGTATGGGGATGTCTCCAAGAGACAATGGTTTTGTTTCCCCTCTTCCTCCACTCAGCTCCCCTTAGAAGGGCCAGGGAAAAGGAGAATGACTACATGGGGAATTTTCCAGGAACAACAGTCTGCAGAAAATAAGTTTAAAATCTGGTTGGGCCCCTAGATGGAGGAGCTTCAGAGGGGAGAAACTCGTTAGACTGCAAATGTCAAGGCATTAATTTTTATGGCATTTTTAAAGCTTAACTAATTAGGTATCTTGAAATGCTGGAAAGACCCTTTCCCCCCTCTGCCCAACAACTCCCCCTTCTTGATATTTCATTGAAAAATGCAGCTTGGAGGATCCTCCTCTGGAAAGGGAAAGACTGGAGCCCCACTAATCCTGCTCTACTGCAGCAGAGCTGGCTCTGTGCTTTGGGCTGTTAATCTCCTTTCCATCCAAGTTCCATTTAACCACATAAAATCTCATCTCTCCTGTAAGTGGGCAAAATATTCTGTTAGAAAAGGAAGATCAAGAGTTACCCTGGAGGCTTTCAAGCAGAGAAACCCTGTATCTCTGCCAGAGATCTCACTCTGCAAATTGGAAGATGATTGGGGAGTGAGGAGGAGGGGAAGTTGGGGAATAAATGAGCTTAAACTGTATCAATCAATTAATAAATCAGTCAGCAAGTGTTTATTGAATACCTACTATGTGCTGAGCTCCATATTCCAAACCAAGAGGTATGTCAAAGGGTATAGATACAGGACTGATCTTGGGATCAGATAGTATAAGATTTTGGACCTTATCAATCATCTTGGTTTACAGATAATGAAACTGAGGCATAGAGAAGAGATCTGACCAGGTCATCTAGTAGTAGGATAAGGCACCAACACTAAAAATGATAAATATGTTTGAGTTAAGCAAACAAAGAGTTAGTTGGAGCTTGTAGCAGCAGGAGGGATAAAGGTTAGCTAGGAGAAGAAACTTCAGAGAAGTCCTGGGAGCATCCCTCCCATCCCACCACCCTCCTCCCACCAATCTATAGTCTATAATTTGGTTTCCATGTTTTTTGCAGCAGGGGTGATATTCATCGAGGTGGGGAAGCTTTGACATCTGCTGTGCCATGAATATTCAGAAACTGAATTAGATCCCTGATCAGCAGGAGCTCCTAGAGTTCCCCTTGCCGTGGCAAAAACACAGACTGCTGATATATCCAGCAGCTGCTCTTACTCCAACTGCTCCCATTGTTTGTCCATCTTGGCAGGGGATTTTCCAATCCAGGGACAGGCTCTGGGGAGGGGAGAGGAGGGAGTAGGGGGAGGGTTGTAGGATGCTTGGATTGTATAGTGTGTGGTTTTTCTCCCTTGAAATCCAAACCAACTGCACAGCCTCTAGAGTAGACAGGAAGCTCAGCCCAGCCAAGCCAAACCCTCTATCCCCAATTTTTCCCTCTTCCCTTGCCCCAAGCCACATAAACACTACACACACACACACACACACACACACACACATACACACACGCACACACACACACACTGTTGGACACTCTTTGTTTTAGCTTTCTGTAAAAGGATTTCCAAACACCCTTCATAGGCAAGTTAACTCCAAAGAGTTAAAAAGTACCCAAAATTCAAGGAGGGGAAGGAGGTAAAACGCTACTGTTCTTAATAATGGGTCTTACAGTCTCTTTTATTTTTCATCTTCTTATATTATGTAACAGACAGACCTTCCTCAAGAAGATTATATTCTGCTGAGGGCTGCAACATGTACACAGAAAAGTAAATACAAGATAATCTATGAGAAGAAAAAGCACTAAAAACTGGGGATATGGGGAAGAAGGGTCTGGGATCAGGTATTTTTAATAAGAAGCTTTTCCATATCCTCATTAATGCTTGTGCTTTCCTCTGTTAGTTACCTCCAATTTATCTATGTATATCTTGTTTGTACATAGTTGTCTTCATGTGCCCCCATTAACCTTTGAGCTAGTTCACAGAGAACAGGGCCTGTTTTTCGTCTATCTCTAGCACTTAGCAGAGGAGGCTGACCCAAGGTAAGCACTAAATAAATGCTTGTTATGACTACCTGACTGAATGGTACCTAGGCTGTTCTTGAAGGAAACTAAGGAAACCAAGAAGCATAAGTGAGGAGGAAGTACAGTTTATGTTGGGGGGTTGGAGTGTGGATAAGAGTGGCATATATGAAAAGCCAGAGGGAGAGCCCAGAATGTCATAGTAGAAGAATTAATAGACCACTTAGGATAAAAGTAGAGTTGGAAAAAGGCAAGAGAATAAGCTTTTATATAAGCATTTAGTGTGTGTCAGGTACTGTCCCAAGTACTTTAACAAATATTATCTTATTACCCTGTGAGGTACTTGCTATTATTATCCCCATTGTATAGCTGGGGAAATCAAGGCAGAAATCAAGGCAGTCAGAGACTGAGGAATTTGCCTAGAGTCACACAGTTTAAGTGTTTAAGACTATATTTGAATTCAGGTCTTTCTGGCTATAGGCCCAATGCTCTATCCACTACACCATCAAAATGAAATAAAATAAAATGAGCCTAGAAAGATGGATTACAGCCAGATGAAAGACTGAAGAGTTTGTATTTTTATCCTACAGGCAGTAGGTAACCACAGAAGGGTTTTGAACAGAGAGGTGACATGGATAGATCTGTTGCTTAGGAAGGTTATTTTGGTAACTGTGGAAGCCACAACAGGTTCCAAAGGATTGAAAATGAGTGTCATATAGAGGGCAATTGAGAGGCACATGGTAAACATAAGCAGGTTGCCAAAAATAACAAGCGAAGAACTTAGAAAAATTACAGGAACAACGGATGCCATGAAGAAAATATGATAGAAAAATAAGATGGGTTGGTCAACTAATAAGGATATGAGAAGATAAGTGAACAGTACACATTAGCATCCTCTTAGTGTCAGGAAACCTTGGGGAAGGTTCCCAACACACACTAGATGAATCTTGCACACTTATAGGAAACCATGGACAAGAGTTATGCAAGCATGGATGGAGTGTGAGCTGCATCCTTAGAGATGGCATACCAATTGAAGAGAAAACCAATTCCCTTTAATATCTGAGAACATTAGGGCTAGAATTAGTGTTGACTACCTAGGTTATCTTGAAATCCTAGAAGGACCCTCTCTTTTTCTCAGGAAGGGAAATTTCCCTTCCTGAAATTTCATTAAAACATATATACATATATATATATATATATATATATATATATATATATAAAACGTTCCATCGATTGAGAAATGACTAAACAAATAGCAGCATATGAATGTGATTGAATTTTACTCTGCTATAAGAAGTAATAAAAATGATGAATACAAAGAAACATAAAAAGAATAGCACAAATGAGTGCAGAATGAAATAAGCAGACCAGAAAAGCAACATATCTCAATGACTAGCAGAGTGTACCTGGAAAGAACAAAACCATCATAAAGAGGAAAAATGAATATTTCAAAAATATAGAAAATAATCTCATCCTCAAAGAAGAGATATGAGAAGAAATATCAAGTATATTGTCCGAGTTTTAAAACTATATTGATTGGTTTTGCTGATTTTCCCCCCTTTTTCCATTTTAATTTTTTTTCCTTTAAAAAATGAGCTTTATTATTATTCTACAACTTGTAACCTTAAGTTTTTAAAAACAAATTTTAAGTTTAAAAAAAAACCCAAGAGTTTTTAACTTGGGATCTGTAAATCTGTTAATTCTTTAAAATAATTTTGAATATTACATATCAATATAATTGTTGTGGCTCAGTCATTTCCAGCTGTGACCCCGTTTGGAATTTTCTTAGAAAAGATACTGGAATATTTTGCCATTTTCTTTTCCAGCTTATTTTACAAATGAGGAAACTGAGGCAAGCAAGATGAAGTGACTTGCCGGGGGTCACACAGCTAGGAAGTGTCTGAGACTGGATTTGAATTCAGGAGAATGAATCTTCCTGACTCCTGGCTGTGCACTATGGCGCCATCTACCTACCACATCAATATAATTGGTTTCCTTTACATTTCTATGTATATTATTTTATGCATTTAAAAGCTTTATTCTGAGAAGGGGCCTATGGGCCCTTCATCAGACTGGTTAAGGGGTTCATGGCACCAAAAAGGGGTTTACCTAGGGTCACAATACCAAAGGCCTGAGCCCACATCTTGACTCTGAAGCCACCTTTCTATGAACTATACTTTGATTCTTTTCAGATAACTATTATTCATAAAATGACGTAGTGAGTGTATTGGAAAGGAACTAAATTAAGTACTGAGGTCCATGAGTAAAAGGTTGCTGGCTGCTGTTTAAATAACAAACACAGACCAATCTTTTTTCTTTTTTTTTGCCTTGACCCTGATTTTGGATGCCCTTTTCCCCAGGTGATATAAGGGAAATTTTTCTAACAGCTAGTGCTAACTACAAGTGGTTTGGAGATAGTCATGTGCCCTTTCACAAGAGATCTTCAAGTTCAAACAAATGATTACTTGGTGTAGAGGATTTTATCTAGATGATATCTGACTCTAGATTCAGTAATTCAAGGATTCCGTTTTCTTGGATTCCCTTTTCTAGCATTTCTATGTGAAAGGGACAGTCCCTGAGTCTTCCTCCCATTGTAGATTCTGATTTGACCCTGAATGTGTGGAATACTAGGGAGGGAAGCCAGTGCATGCATATAGAACTGATAGGGACATTGGACACTTTGGGAAATGGGACTCATATTCCCATTATACATATTGAAAAGTCACTCTTCTTGTCCCTGCAGGAGAGCAGCTGTTGTCACAGGAGACGTCCTTGGAGTTGGGCTGTGGCGTGGGACCGCTGTATGTGACCCTGGGGCCTGAGCAGGCAGTAGTGCTGAATTGTAACCCTGCACCTGCCCCTTCTGGGCCTCCAGCCCGAGTGACCTGGCACAAGGATGGGAGTCCAGTACAAGAGAAAAAACATCTGCATCTGCTGCCTAATGGTTCCCTGTGGGTGTCCCAGGCAGCCCCCCAGGAGAGTGGTGATGGAGGAGCCCCTGAAGTTCTAGGGGACAATGAGGGCAATTATTCCTGCTTGACTCACAGTCCCCTTGGAGTGGTGGCTAGCCAGGTGGCTGTGATTAAGTTCTCCAGTAAGTGTCTATGTCTGGCTAGTTTGGGACTGAGCAGAGGTGGGGCCTGAAAGGTCAGAAATGTGAATTCCTTATTAGTGGTATGATGAGGACAAGATAAGAACTGAACTTAAAGAAAAGACCAGATAACTTGTCCTTTCCCCAAATTTTATCCCTTCTATTCCAAGAATTCTATGACTTGCTTTTCCTTCCCATTCTTTTGTTTCTGTCTCTTTCTTTCCTTTTCCTCTCTCCCCTTCTTTCTTTTTCTCCACCAAAAAAAGCACTGTCACAGTTTTCTCTCCATCCGGAACCTCAGACTGTGGAAGTGAATGGGACAGCCCGATTTGAATGCCGAATTGAAGGGCTGCCAGCCCCGGTCATCACCTGGGAGAAGGACCACAGGACATTGCCATCTGAGCCCAGGTGAGTGTCCTCTGGAAGGGGACAGGGCTAGGGGGAAGCTGGGAAGCAGGTAGCATAAGGACATTAGTTGGGTTTTTAAAATTTCCAATGAGAGACTGGATTTTCTTTCCTGGTCTAGAAATCATAACAAGTAGTTAATATCCCTGTTACTGTTATTAGGCCTTGAGAAAACAGATGTTGGAGTTTTGTTACTTCGGAGGAGAGGTACTTATTATAGAATGAGGGCATGTCTTCCTGACAAGGGCAAAATGACCTATGTCCTAAGGAGAATCTTTGGGAAAGCACCTTGTTGACTTTCCTACTAGGCTAGTGGGGAGGTGATTACATGATAAGATTTCTCTTCTTTTTGTTCAGGCCTTGTAGAGACAAGCTCATCTTATCACCTTCCCACCTTTGCTCAACATCAGTGCACATCATGTGACTATAAAATCAAAGTTTGGGCTTCTTAGCCTCTGATCAGCAACTCTACAAATAAACCCTGGGAGAGAGGGAACCCCACTTATTCCTCTGTCATATTAACTCAACCATGATTCCTTCCTTGTGCAAAAGTATAAAATATATTTTCAGGGTCCCCACTTTCAGCAGCTCTGAGATGCTCTACTACCTTCCATTGTCCTATATCCCATATTGCTCCTTATCACCTAGGGCTGAAACTTTCCTGTTCCATATTTCATCATCTCAGAGCAATACTTTCTATGGCTTCCATTGTAACAATAGTTTGTGCCAGTGGAAAGGTGCTAAGAGAAGACTCTTCAGTCTATTCTGTCTAGGTAATATGCATTTTAATTGTGACTTTCTGAGGAGAAAGTGGCCCCTCTCTCCCATATTTCTTAACCCATTAATGACTCCAATATGGAAAGTGAAGGAGGAGATTTCTTTTTTTAGGGCTATCAAAAGGTACTAGATTTCCCCTGATTAAGAAATCATCAACCAAATGCTAGATGACCACTTGTCAGAGGGAGTTTTCGTACAAGACTGGATGGTTCCTGGGATCCCCTTCCAATCCTGAGATTCTGTCAATTTAAAGCCAAGTGCAAAATGAGACAAGTCTGGGGCAACCAGTGGAAGGAGGGATATAACTGATGACAGTGACTTATTCTGCTTCTTGCTGCTCATCTCACAATTCATTTCTTCCTCTAGGCTCATCACTCTTCCCAATGGTGTCCTGCAGATTGTAGATGTGCAGGAGAGTGATGCAGGGGCTTACCACTGTGTAGCCACCAATGCTGCCCACCAGCGCTATAGCCACGATGCTGTTCTCATTGTCCATAAAGGTGAGGGAGTTGATGTTTGAAGTTATGTTGCCATGATGTGGGACTATAATAAAGTCACAGGTCATAAAGCAGGGTTCTGAACTTGGGGTCCACAGAACTTCAAGTGGTCTTTGGATGGATTTCAGAGGATCTGTGAAATTGAATGGAGAAAAAAATATCCATCTCACCTCTCGCTGAAATTTAGTATTTATTTTCTCTGAATATTTTGAGAGGGGATCTGGGACTACACTAGAATGCCAGAAGGATCCATGACACAAAAAAAGGTTAAAGGTCCCTATTTTAGTGCTAGAAAGAGCTCATAAATGCCACATAGTAGATACTTAATAGTTAAGTGGACTGAATCAAATCTAGCTCCTTACCTTCACAGATGTAAGTATTGCTAGCTCATTTTACAGATGAGAAATCCATAGCCAACACTGACAATCAATGATTGAGCTAGAACTAAAATTAGCTTTCTTCTTCCTTTATTATAACATTCTACCCCTTTGTGACTTCTTGGGATAATGGGAGCATCTGGGGCAAGAAGTGATGAAGCATTGAAGGAAAGCAGTTTTCTGACCTCTCTTCTTCCCTACCCATATGTAGTATTGTGCTATTCACCTGCCTTCTTCCTCCCACCCCACCCCTCTTCAGTTCATATGCTCAGAAAGCTGACAACCTGTGATTAAGGGGATTATACTTTGGGATATCTTCAGAAAATGTAGGAGTTCTCTCCTCCATTGATTTCCAGTGGGAATATATCTCTGCTTAAATCACCAAAATCTCAACTTCCTCATCCTATCTTCCCTTTCTTCTTTTCTCCATCTTTCCCTTGCCAATCCACTCCCAGCCTCCAGGTGATTTGAGGGGTGGAGAGTACATTGCAAAAGGCCGTTTTTTTTTTTTTTTTTTTTTTTCTGCAAAAGGCCATTTGGATATTTATAACATCACTGGCAGGCCTTACAAAATTGTCAACTTATAGAACTCAAGCAGTAGGAGGTTGTTTTACCTGGCTTTTAGCTCATCATCATCTGCAGTTGTCAGCAAATGATTTCATCTCTTTTATACGGCCAGTGGGCTGGATGTTCCTCATCCCTGCCCTACCCCTTCCAACTTCATCAGTTCCCAGAACCCAAACTAAGAGATCTATATCTCATCCAAGTAGGATGAGTGCCTCCATAGATGCAGTCTGGTCCTTTGGCTTTTTTTGGAGTCTCTAGAGCTGTCTCTATTTCTATCTGGTGGACAAAGCAAGACTAACATACTGTCTTTGGGGAGCTGATGGCCAAAACTTGATAGGATAACTCAGGGTCTTTGATATTCTTCACTTTTCTTCTCTCTTGCCCAGAATGCAAAAGGAGAAACAGAAGGGAAGATGTTATGGGAAACTAGCCAACTAATTACTCTGAATATTGAGTTGGGAATAGAAATATCTCCCTTTCAATTCTTTACCAAAGCAGACTTGAGGAGTCAGGAAGCCTGAGTTCTGGTCCCAGATCTCCCATTAATTGTGTGATCTCAAGTAAATAATATTTCTTTACCTTAACTTTTCCTACTTGTCAGGAAGATTGGGTTGGGAGGAGAGAACCTGTATCCTCTTTACTTCAAAAGAATGTTTGTAAGGATCAAATAAGATAAAAATTTTAAGTATAATTATACTTGTCTCTTCCATATTCCAGGTTCCCTGTCTTCCCCTAGTGTTGGGGATGTGACAATTGTAGCTGCACCAGAGAACACCACTGTAGTTGCTGGTCAGAGTGTGGTGATGGAGTGCATGGCTTCAGCTGACCCTACTCCCTTTGTGTCCTGGATCCGACAGGGTGAGGGAGAGGAACTGTTGAAGAGGGAGGGACAGGGAGGGAACATTTTGGGAGAGAAAAACATGGAAGCTCAGGGTCTTCCCCTAGAACCTAAGGAGTTATGGAAGGAGGACTGATCAGAGTCAAGACGGTGGCGTAGGGTGGGCTACGTAGAGCAAAGATTAAACTGACGTTGCTGGCAACTGCTCTTTCAAAAGTCTCTATTGAGGGAAGAAGTGGATATAATTATGAGGAAACTACAGTAGGACTCTACCCCAATAAATCCAATGTGGTGAAAGAATGTTGAGTCCCAAGTTGGAGGACTAGGGTTCAAATGCCACCTCTGCCTCTTAAAAACTGTCAATCCCTTCTCTAGACCTCTGGGTTTGTTTTGTTTTGGTTTTTTTTTATTTATAAAATAAGCAAAATTGTAAAATAACTAATCTTAAAAGATGTCCTACAACCATAAATGTTTCATTCCTTTTTTTTAATGAGGCAATTGGAGTCAGATGACTTGCCTAATGTCACACAGCTAGGAAATATTAAATGTCTGAGGCTGGATTTGAATTCAAGTCCTTCTGATTATAGGACCAGTGCTCCATCTACTACACCATCTAGCTGCCCTTCATCTTTTTATACTAATACTTCCCATATATTCCCACTCTATAGAGTGCTTTTATCTTTAAAAAAAAAAAAAA
The DNA here is from genome assembly GCF_048593235.1 of Sminthopsis crassicaudata. Taxonomy (NCBI): domain Eukaryota; kingdom Metazoa; phylum Chordata; class Mammalia; order Dasyuromorphia; family Dasyuridae; genus Sminthopsis; species Sminthopsis crassicaudata. Next base: position 540,687,447 of record NC_133618.1, read on the forward strand.
AGTCCGTCTTATTGATGCCTTTTGTCTACATATCACAATTGCTTTTATCAGTCCATGAGAGCCTATCATGTATAGAGTGATGTATTAGTTACCAAGAGTGACGCAAAGATAGGAAAGAAGATGGGGAGAGAAGACATACATAAATGTTTATAGATACATTTATTTACATAAATATATCATCTGTAGATATAGATATAGATAAGAATGGTACCTCAAAGTCCAAAATGGTGCTTAATGAATGCCAGATAATGGAACACAGAGAGTAAGTATTTCCATCTTGTTTCATCCTCATTATATCTATCTGTGTGGTAGGCAGAGCAGGTAGGAAGATGGTAATGAACATTACCAGTGGAGTAACTAAAAGAAAACAAAACACTGATTAGGAACCAGAAGAATCAATTCAGTTCAATCTAGCAACCATTTATTAAGTACTTACTATGTGCAAAGATTAGATGCAGGAGACATGAATATAAAAAATAATACTCTCAAAAAATTGAAAATACAATAAATTTGCATATATAAAATAGCCATATTATTTGAGGAAAATCACTTAAGTTCTCTAACTCTAACTCAGTTTCCTCAACTATAAAAATAGGGATAATACCTTTGATGGGGAATAATAATATTTTAATATCTGAAATCCATGTCTTCTAGCTACAATCCTGTGATTCCCTTCCCGCCCCCATTGTTTTTATTATCTTTGTCTCTTTCATAGATACTGAAAATCAATACTTGAACAACTTCAAGATCATATTATTTCTATTGTGGATTGATTGTGCCCAACTGTTATTCTTGTTTTTATCTGGCTAAGTTCCATTTCTACTTCCTAATTTGGCATGTTAATTACTGAATTATTAAAGTCTATATATGATGGAATATATATATTCCATATATGGAATTTTATATAGAAATACAGGAAAATCTGGTCAATTTTGAATCTATATGTTGTCCCTTCACTTTCCTTTCTAAACACTCTTGAGATGACTTACCTTGTGGATCTCATGCTAAGCTTTTTGCAGGCTTGTTTTTTTCCTCCAATTCTTTTCACTATTTATAAGATATTGCTCCTTGCAACCTTCAGTTGTCCATAGAGTTTTGTTAATGAGCTTGTTTCCTAAATTGGCATTGTCTTTGATTGTCCAGTTGCTAAAGTAGTCTCTGGGATTTTGAGATTTTTATATTGGTTATGTGGTGATAATTAGATCTAGTCTCTTTATTTTTATCTTGGTCTCATTATTCACAAATGACTTCTTTCAGTAGTTTGAGTTGAAGATAATATAATTGTACCCAATGTCTTTGTGGTAATTTATATTCTTATCTTTTCTTCTATTTTGAGGTTGATTTTGACCTTTCTTCTAATTCTAACTGCACATTCATGAGTGCACAGTACATGACTCTCATATCAATAAGCACTCATTTCTTATCAAGATTTGGTTAACTTCATTTTTTGGCAATATTTTCCAGTACTCACCATATTAAATGCCTTCTGATTCTTCTTAAATCAATTAATTAGTCAACAAGTATTTATTGAAATTTCGAGGATTTTTTTAAAAAAATATACAAGTATTTGTTAATTTTCTACTATTTAACAGGCACTGTGATAGGTACAGAGGTTATAACTAAACAGTCCCTACCCTTAAGGAGCTTATATTCTATAGGAGAGACAAGGTATTCATACATAACTATATTTCAAAATAAAGGAGGGAAAGTGTCCCCAATGTGGGGGAGCCCATGATGAAGACCTGCAACTAGATGGGAAAGGATGAGGCAGCTTCTCTGATCCCTCCTTAAATGGAGGATCTGAAAACAGCTCTCATAATATCTACCTTACACCTTCTCCAGTGAGAAGGAAAGAGGTTTCTGAGCTGATTCTGGGTGGGGTTCTGGGAAGATATGAGTTTCTTGCAAGCTTGCAAGAAAATGAATGCTTAGAGACAATGATAAAGTCAGGAGATTGGTCAGATGGGGAAAGATGAGATAGTTGCACTGGGCCCCCAAATGCAGGAGTAATTAAAACATCACATCCACATATAAAACTATGTCACACTATCCTACCAAGGCTTGTAGTTTCCATAAAGAAGAGTGAATACATACTTACAGAAACTTAGTAAGGGAGACACATGAGTGAAAAAAACACATATCTTTAGGACAACTTACAATTCTTAACTGAAGGCCTAAATGTCTTTGGTATGCTTAAGAATAACTAGGTAATACAGTGTTGATCCTGGAGTCAAGAAGACCCGAGTGCAAAATCAGTTTCAGACACTAACTGTATGATCCTGGAGCAAGACACTTTACCTCAGTTTTCTCAACTATAAAAGGGAAAGGGAGGAGAATAATAGTAATGCTAATTACTTATTAGTAATACTAATTACTTATTATAATTATATATATATATACATATTCATACTATTATTGTGCTGCGCAAGAAAAATCAGGTCAAAAAAGGGGGAAAAAATGAGAAAAAACAAAATGCAAGCAGACATCAAAAAGAGTGAAAATGCTATGCTGTGATCCACATTCAGTTCCCGCAATCCTCTCTGGGGGCTGATGGCTCTCTCCATCACAAGACTGGCCTGAATCATCTCATTGTTGAAAAGAGCCGAGATCCATCAGAATCGATCTTCACATAATCTTGTTGTTGCCGTGCACAATGAGAGATCATTTTAAAACGCACTTAGCACAGTGTCTGGCATGTAGTATGTGCTGTATAAATGCTTCTTCCTCTCCCTTTAGGAGAAATCTTTACTACCCAAAGCTGCTTCTCCACTAGCTGCCCCCCCCCCTTTCTGGCCCTCACTATTCTCCTGTCGGACAAATCTGTTCCTTTGATGAGATGACAGATGACAAGCTCTTTTAGCTCATAGGCCCCTTTAAAAGGTGCTAATAACATTTGAAACATAGTACATTCTAAAAGGATACTGTTGCAGCCTGTCCCCCTCAGCCTTGGCAAGGCAGTTACAATGTTTCTTTCCCTCTCTGCTTTTCTCTCTCAGACCACACGGGGGCAGTAGAGAGCAACAAGACACCTGTGAGAGGTTTCTCTCCCAAAGGATAGATTCTATTGCTGGGAAAACTTTCCTAACATCCGATTTCTCCTCTTGCCATCTTCCTGCTCAGCGCCTAATGAGTTCTAACTCCTGTCCTGAGTGACACATGGATAGAGCACCAGGCCTGGATTCAGGAAGACCTGAATCCAAATCTAGCCTCTGAGAGTTTCTAGTCCTGGATGAGTCCCTTAAACTCTATTTCATCTGTGAAATGGGGATAATAACAGCATCACACTCTCAGGGCAGTGAACATATGGTCGGTGATAGATAAAATGCTCCTTCCCTTCCTCTGTCCTTTCCCCTCTCCTGCAGGGGTCTGCATTGCCTCATTGTTCCAGTCAGGTCTCCTACTAGTAGTTAATGGTTTATCTCTCTCTTAAAGGCAAAGCTTAAGATATTCAACTTTCCACCAGCGGCAAACCAAGCAGTCCTTTTCTATTTTTTCCAGCCTCTAGTTATTTGATTTCATGGTGGTCTTTTTGCTTACTTTTGTCAAGAACACTATAAGACAAGATAACCAATCGTCCCCTTGAAACAATGCCCTTGGACGCTTGATGTACTCTCTTGTCTCCTTCACTGTTCTCTCCAAGAAGCCCCTGGGAGCCATCCTCCCATCTAGCTATAGCTTTTTGACTTCACTGAATATTCTAGTATTGATTCTTCCCATTTCTGCCACCCTGAGCAACAATTTAACTCCAGCAGACAATTCATCCAAAGGAAGCATTGTGCAGGGCCCTAGGGATACAAAGACTTATTCTATAAATATCCTTTCCTTTGAATTAGTGTAGAAAAAATCTGTAAAAAATGCAAAAAAAATGTGAAATGTAAAATAGACTCTGGAATCTAGAAGACTGGAAATTAAATAAATATTTCTAATTTTTTAAAAAAAACCTATCGTTCTCAATACCTTTGATCACTTTTCTGTGGCCATCAATATGGAAGGAAAGGGAAGCCATATTAGGGCCATTTAAAAAAAAAAATAGCAGCTTCAGTTGATAATCTTTTCTACATGTATCTAGGCAGGAATTCAGACAGTAGGGATGGTTTTTCATTCAGACATACTTGGCATTGAAAAGTATGCTGACTCTGGAGTCAGAGAATTGCGTTCAACTCCCACTGTACTTCTGTCATTTATTATCTGTGTGACCTTAGACAAATCACTACCTTTCTCCACTTCATTTGTCAAGTGGGGGGTTTGAATTACATGTCCTCTGAGGTCCCTTTCATCTCTACAGCTATGAGCTCATGAGCCGTTCTGAGTTTATGCTCTGAAAGCCCAAGGTCAACTCTCCACCATGATGGGATAGCAGGGATTTTTTTCCCATAAATACATGTGCTCATTAAATAGAATGTTATTATCAGAAAGAACACCTGACTTAGATTAGAAGACCTGTGTTGATATCTGTGAAATGGGGATAATAACAGTATCTGATACTTTTTAACTGATACTTTAATTGATGGTAAGCAAGTCACTTAAACTCCTTAGTTTTCTCATCTCTAAAATGGGAACCATTATTGTCATATTACCTACTTCATAGAGTTACTATGTGAGGAAAGAGTTCTGAAAATGGAAAGATCTCATTTGACATATGAAGAAAGAGATCAAGTGGTTTGTCCAAGGTGATGGAGCTGGTTAATGTCAGAGACAGGTCTAGCACCTAAGTCCTGCTGGTTCCTCACCTTATACTCTTTATTTGACCAGTTTGATTCTCTAGACATATACTTGTAACTTCATGATAATCACCTTGCTTTCTGAGATCCTAAGAAAGATTTGTTTGATATTTCAGTTGGGATTTTCAGTGGTTCACAAATGTCTTTAAACACTATGAAATGAGAGTAGAGAAGGGGTGGACTAAAGTGCCTAAAGACTGAAAGAATTTAAAATGCTTTTGATCTATTTCACACATATACATTTTAAAAATTAATTTATATGGAAATATGTTTTGCATGACTTTACATGTATAATTGCTATATTGCTTGCCTTCTCAATAGGTGGCAGAGGGAGGATGAAGAAAGAATTTAAAACTCAAAACTTTTAAAAATGAATATTAAAAATAAATCTAAAAATTAATAATTGTATCAGAATCTTTTATTTTTACATTACCTTTGTTTCTGAATATATTCTAGTACATATACATTTTTAAAGTTCCTAGTCCTCATAGCTATGGTTGTACCAGAATAACCATTAGTGCTTGGTTTAAGGTAGATATAGAAGAATGTGTCTCTAGCTATTTTTCTGCATTTTATCTTTGAGAAAGTGAAACTAGAACATGTGTCCACTAGACCAAATCATCTGAGAGACCCAAGCTTTGCAAAAGGGTTGGGGGAAGAATTCCCAACCTCAATTTATTCCCAATGGATATGTCTCTTCTCTCTACCTCCAGATGGGAAGCCAATCTCTACAGATGTCATCGTCCTTGGACGTACCAATCTTTTGATTACACACACACAGCCCCACCACTCTGGTATCTATGTCTGTCGAGCCAACAAACCCCGAACCCGACATTTTGTTACAGCTGCTGCTGAACTCCGGGTGCTAGGTGAGAGCAGGAGTCCAGGAAGGCTGGGATGGTCCTATAATTGAAACAAGTAAAGAAAAGGGGATTTGAGGAATAGGTGGCCTGGTATTGGACTGGGTAAAGTGGGTAAGGAGGAAGTGGTATGAATTGAACTGATATATGGAAGAATCTGAGGCAGATAAGCAAGATGGGTTTAGGAAAGGTTTATGTAGAAAAAATAAAGATAGGGAGGAGAGAATTTGAAACTAAAATGAAAGTAAGTTTATTTAAAAAAAAAAACAATAGATTGGAGTTGGTGGTGGTGGTGGTGAGAATGCAAATCTGGAACAGAAACAGAGGGAATTGGGAGCAATGACTGAGGGAAAGGGGATAGAGGAAGTCAGATAGATGACTTAGGAAGAAGTCTCTAAGGTAAGGTAAGGGGAAACTAGAAAATGAGTTCTCAGGAAGATTTTATTGTTATTAGAAACTAAGATGGAAGAAGGAAAGAAATTACTCCAGAGGAGTGAATGGTGGGAGGATATATGATATGATGGAAGGTTACTGAAAAGTAACCTGGGAAAATTAAGGAAAATTGGATGGGTTAAGATTAGGATGGAGAAAGAAGATGTGGGTAATAGGGAAAGTACGTTAGAGGAAGGCTTCTTGAACATCTACTCATGATCCCTTTTTGCATGAGAAATTTTTACTTGACCCCAGATATATAGGTATACAAATCAAACATTTACTGATGATAAATCATAATTTCATAACCCCCACATTCAGTTATAAGACATGGGGTTGCAAACCACAGGTTAAGTAGCTAGGAATTAGAATAAGGCTGGGGAATGAATGAAGTGGTGTTTAGGAGGGAAAAGAAGGTGACATCAGGATAAGGTGAGATTCTGAAAGGAGATTGGGACCTGGCTGAGATGACTGACCTGAAAGGAGACCATCAATGTTTGTCTTTCCTAGCTTCCCCCGTCATCTCCCAGGCCCCAGAAACCATCTCCCGTACGAGGGCAAGCACAGCACGTTTTGTGTGCCGGGCAGAGGGTGAACCAGCACCAACTCTACATTGGCTACGGAATGGGGAACCACTGTTGTCCAATGGAAGGGTCAAGATCCAGGCTGGAGGAAGCAGCTTGGTCATCACACAGATTGGCCTGGAGGATGCTGGCTACTACCAGTGTGTGGCCAAGAACAGATTGGGTACAGCATGTTCCACGGCTCGCCTGACTGTCATTGTCCGAGAAGGCCTTCCCAGTGCCCCAACCAAAGTGGCTGCTACCCCACTGACCAGCACCTCAGTTCTAGTATCCTGGGAGCGGCCAGAGCTGCACAGTGAACAGATCATTGGCTTTTCTCTTCACTATCAGAAAGCACTGGGTATGTCTCTCTACTACTTTTCATCTAGGCCATGAGAAGGAAAAATGTAGGAATTTAGATTAAAATTAGAAAGAACTGCCTGATGAGAAGTGGGGGGAATAGTGAAAGAAAAGACTAGACTTAAGGATCTCTGGAGGTTCTTAAGAAGGAATTATACCCCAAGATGTTTGTCTTCTTCCTTCTGGAGAAAGCAATGAAAGGGAGTGGGGCTTGAGTGGCAATGGAGGAGATTGGGATTATAGATTGGGAGGGATTACCTGGTGCTTCAGGGGATAAGAGAGACTGGAGCAATGGATACAGGGAGGCTTTGGCAGATCTTTTAGGATACCAGGATTGTCTGTGCAGGATAAGGGAAGAGTAGTCAGCCTGGGAGACAAGAGGCTTCATTGTACGGTCTTTTAAAGGCTTTAAGAATTGGATGTGGGGGGAATTCTCTGGTTCTTACCTAAAAAGTAGTTGGTTTTAGAAACAGATTTTCTTTTGTTACAGAGGACTTTTTTGGTATTTTTAGAGTTCTCATTAAAGCTCCAAGGGTGTCCCTCATCCCGACTAGGGCAATAAAAGGAATTTCAGTTAGAGCTCAAGAAAACGGTATAAATACTCCAACAGGCAGCAGCTAAGAAAGGTCATGCATTTTCAATTCCAGGAGACTATTAAAAGCAACATTTCATTTCCCCTCCGCCCCATCTATCTACAGTGTTATAATTACGGCTTTTTTTAATTGCAGAGGACTGGTCTAGGTAACCTCTTCCAATTCTATTCAATCTCCCAGGAAAGTGTTCAGGTCTGAGGTTGAACTTATGTCAAGTTGCCTTTTGGGGATTTGTCATATCCTTTCCCCTCTTCCCTTACCTTCCTTCTTGATCCTTAATCTTCAGGCACAGACAATGTGGAGTACCAGTTTGCTGTCAACAATGACACAACAGAGATGCAGGTCCGAGACTTGGACCCGGATACTGACTATGAGTTCTACGTGGTGGCCTATTCCCAGCTGGGAGCTAGCCGCACCTCAGCTCCCGCCCTTGTTCATACCCTGGATGATGGTATACCACTGAACCACTGCTCCTGGGGGGGAGGGGGATAAATGGGAAGATGGGACCTGGCAGAGGGGATGAGTCCAAGAGATGCCCTTAATCTCAATAACTGATCATAACACTTCCTAAAATTTGTTTAAACTTTTCCCTTGATAATTTCCCTTGACTGTACTTCTCTATCCATCATCTTATTTTTTCTTCTCAACAGCTTATGTGTAGTGAATGAGTAAAACGGGTGTGACTAGTTCCTTATGGTAGATGAAGAACCTGAAATCTAAAAGCTGAAATTACTTGTTCCATATCAAGCACAGTTTATGAGAGGCAGAGTTGCCATTGGAGTGCCTTTCTCCTGATTCTCAATCCAGGGCTCTTTCCCACTACACCATCTCTCCTGGCCTCCAGATTCTCTCCAAGAAATTTTCAATTAGCTCTGAAGTCAGGCCAAAAATGGGCTCTCCACCAGGTGCTTTCTAAATATTATTCAAGTTTTTCAGTAAGAGAGGGGAGCCTGGTTTCTTCTACAATTGGAGAAATCCCCTTCATACTATGGTGTTCTGCGTTTCAGTTTTTGACTACTATCTTACTGCTATCTCAAGTGTGACTGGACCACATTAAAAATGTGATGGAGAAATATTTAATAAAACAAAAACACAATATATGTTTTTCTATATCTATGTGCCACTATCAGGTTCCTTACTTATGGGTTAGTGGTCCATTTCTGCTTGAGCTTGACACTACTGGTTCAGAATGTAATGGTCCCAAATACTTCCCAAATCAGATGAAAATGTAGTTGAGAAATATTTAGCAAAATAATAAAAAAGAAAATTTAACAAAATACAAATTCAATTTAATAAAATAATTTTTTAATTTAATAAAATAAATAAAAACAAAAAGAGACATTTTTATTAAGTCAATATGCAGCCCCCAAGGATCTTCATGGTTTAAAGGACTTCCAACTCTATTTGAATTTGCCTCTGTTGGTTCAAAAGTCTTATGTCCTCCAGCTTTCTTGATTTTCCCCAGGATAGCTTTTCTACTTCTCTCATAAGTTCTAGTCTGACTCTTTCACTCACATACTGTTGCTTTATTTCCCTGGACCCTTATTTCCTCATCAGTCTGATGAACTTCACACTAACACTTGGTTCTTAGTCCCCAGTGCTGCACCCCAGCTTTCTTTGTCAAGCATTACTCCTGGGGACATTCGAGTGAGCTGGCTACCTTTGCCACCCTCCCTGAGCAATGGGAAAGTTGTGAAATATAAGATTGACTACTGCACACTAAGAGAAGGTGAGCATAAGATAGGGTCCATTCAGGCACCTAGCTCTATCCAGTCCTGGTAGAAGAAGGGGATCAATACTGGATGAGTGGGTGGTTGGTTCACAGAGTAGCATAGAATGTGGGATGCCCTTCAGGGTAGAATGGAGAGGTTACTGAGAGTCACCTGTAGCAGAAGAAATTGGGAAAAGAATGATATGGGGTCACAAAGGAGAGGGAGAAAGGGAAGAGTAGTCTGGGAGAAGATAGAGAAAGAAGAGAAAGTAGAATAAGTTAAAATAAGGCTGAGAAGATATTCTCTGTAGGTTCATTGAATGGAGAAAATGAATGAATAAAAAACTCTTACCAAACACTGTTTTAAGCAGCAGGAATACTAGATAAGGTCAGGTAACAAGAAGAATGGGGTTTAGGGCCTCCTCTAAATTAGGAATTTCTGTATCCTGAGTTTGGGGTGGTCCTACAGAGACAGCAGGATGAAGACAGAAACTTGGAGCTTCTCACCTCCCTATCTTTTCCCCTACTATGTCCCTGGTTCTGAAGTAGTAAGCAGTCCCAGGTAATGTTATGGGGGTGAAGAGATGTTTTCTACCCTAGGTTGCTAGGTATAGAGGAAGAGAATTTTGTTGAGAACCCTCATTTTAGAAGGGAAAGGCAGTGTGGAGCAGTGACTCCTCTCTAGAGTGAATCTTTTAGTTGAAGTCAGATAAACTTGGGTAGGTGTTCTTGAACTTGCATCCAAGTGTTCAAGTGCCTAGGGCCAAGTAACTGGGGGACCAAGTGAGGGTCTGTTGTCAGAGTCTCAAAGCTGTTGCTAACTTGTATCTTTTTTCTGCCTTTAACAGATCAAGTTATTTCCATTGAGGTCTCTGGAAATGAGACACAGCTCATGTTATACTCATTGCAACCCAACAAAGTGTACAGGGTGCGCATTGCCGCAGGCACTGGTGCAGGATATGGAGCCCCCTCCCAATGGACTCAGCACCGAACACCCAATACAGAAAACCAGACTCACAGTATGGAGAACAGAGGGATGTGCTGGGGGAGAGGGAGGCATATAGAGGGAGGGGAATTTTATGTATGGGCTTGAGACCATATAGAAGTATGTATGTAGACGTATCTGCATGGGTACATATTGCCAGGTGAGTGGTTTTTCATGTATTGTGAGGACATATATGTTTATGTATGTGAGGAGGTATGTGTTTATGTTAGAGTATATTTTCATATGTTGTATGATATGTATCCTTATCAAAGTGTGGAGTATACCCAAAAAAGTCATCCCTCTAATAGGAACTTGGGGGCCAGAACAGATGAGCAGTCTAGAACTTGACTATATTCTTAGTCTTGTCTCTAGAATGGATTTGGAGGTGAGCACTGTGTTTAACTGGGTGGCCCCCAAAGAACCAGGAAGGGAGATTCATGTAAATGGTGGTTTGAATAAGCATCTGAGACTCATTGAATGTTTTTGTCTTACCCCACCCTTTGTTTCTTTTTCCCTCTCCTCCAAACTTTCAATTGCTTCCTCTTTATTATCTTACAATTTCTGTATCCATTTTCTTCCTTCATCTAATTCTTCCCCTTCTTCATCTCTTCACTGCACCCAGTCCCTTTTGCTCCCACAGATTTGAAGGTCAGGGCAAGGATGGAATCCTTAGTGGTGACATGGCAGCCACCGCCTCATCCTATCCAGATCTCAGGCTATAAGCTGTACTGGAGGGAGGTGGGAGCTGAGGAGACAAGTGAAGAGAGATCTTCTGGCGGTGGGAGTCGTGCGGATCAGGTCTGGGACGTGGGACCTGTCAGACTCAAGAAAAAAGTGAAGCAGTATGAATTAACTCAGCTAGGTGAGGAAGGAATGGGCAGAGAGAGAGGGTGCCTCTGGATCTTTGAGGGGAAGGAAACTTACACATCCCTCCCTTTGTGCCCTGTCCCCAAATATTCAACTTGAGGGATCCATGAATCTAGGAAGTGAAATTCAGGGCTTTCTCAGGTCAGTGATACCGGAAGTAGATGAATGGGTGGGGAGAAGTCTGAATTTGGGGTCTCTGATCATCAAAGTCTTGAGATCAAGTTGGGTCAGTAAACCTATGGATCAGGAGTCAAGATCTGTGGGCCATGACCATGTGGATCAGGAGCCAGGATCTTTGGTCAGTGGTCCCCTGTGACTTCTCCAGCACCTGGACGCTTGTATGAGGTGAAGCTTGTTGCATTCAACAAACATGAAGATGGCTACGCAGCTGTGTGGAAGGGCAAGACAGAAAGGGCACCTGCAGCAGGTAAGAGCTCGGCTGTGTATTGGAGATCAATCTTCCTCCTATTTTCACCACTTTTACATTGTAGTCATCAGGCTAGTATGATAGACTAACATGTGAGTTAGAGCAGAATGGGAACTGAGACCCAAATCCCTGTATTTCTAACCCAGTGCATTACTCTTAAAAATCTAGAATGGCTAGTAAAAATCACATCATAGCCTACCCTCTGGGATTAAACCCTTCATTCTTCTCCACTCTCTGCTTCCTTTCCAACAGACCCACCAGTCCAGAAGAGCCCCCCTCTACCCCCAGCCCATGTACATGCGGAATCCAACAGCTCCACATCCATCTGGCTGCGTTGGAAGAAGCCAGACTTCACCACAGTCAAAATTGTCAACTACACAGTTCGCTTCAGTCCTTGGGGACTCAGGAATGCCTCCCTGGTCACTTACTATACCAGGTAAGGAAATGCATGTGGGGAAGGAGATCAGAGAGTGATGGGAAGGAAGATATAGGCTGAGGAGTTTAAGAATCTGTCACTATTCCCTCACTTCACCAGAGTGAGGATGGTCAAAGAATAGAAAAATAGAAAAAGAAAAGGGCGTGATATTGGAATTAACCCCTCCCAGGGGGTACTGTACTTAGTACTGGAGCATATGTCACAGAATAAACAATGTCTTCAGCCTCCTGAGAGCTCCCAGTCTGTTGAGGAGGACATGATATCTGCCTTTTGAGAACTCCTTCCTCATAGAAAAAGGAATGGGTTATATGTCACCCACAGATAGTGATGATAAAATTATATAGAGAGAGGATAGGTCAGTCAATACAATAGTATAATAGTACATGGTGTAGGTGTAAAATGGGCTGAGGGTACTTGGAGGAGATAGCATAAAATTGAAATTTCAAGTTAGAAAATGAATGCAAATTTAAATGTAGCTAGCATCCCTACCCTCTGGATGTGACTTGTAAGACACCTTTGTATCAAAGCTGAGTGTTTCTAAAAGTCTCTGCATATCTGTCCCACCTCAAAGAGGAGAATGGGGAACTAGTGGGACAGGACCTGGGGAACCTTAGGGAGGGGTGGGCTGGAGTCAGATTCAGTGCTCAGTTGAGTTCTTGTCCTGACAGTTCTGGTGAAGACATCCTCATTGGTGGACTGAAGCCATTTACCAAATATGAGTTTGCAGTGCAGTCCCATGGGGTGGGCGTAGATGGTCCGTTTGGGTCTGTGGTGGAACGTTCTACTCTGCCTGACAGTGAGTGGCTCTGTAACTGCTTCCCTCATCCCCTTCTCCCTCCCTCCTCCCTCTCTCTCTCTCTCTCTCTCTCTCTCTCTCTCTCTCTCTCTCTCTCTCTCTCTCTCTCTCTCTCTCTCTCTCTCTCTCTCTCTCTCTCTCTCTCTCCCCCTTCCTCTAAATTCCTAGTCTTCTTTCAGGATCTGAGTCAGCCACCTTGAGATTCTTTCTCTCTGATGATGATTTTATGGTATTATGAAAAGAGGCACCTGCCTTAGTGAAGGAAATAGGACTTTGAGGGAGACAATAAAGGATTTGGACTTTAACACCTGGCTACACTTATGGTGATTACTGAACTGAAATGAAGGCTGCTCCCAGAGACCCAAGAAAACCGAACAAAGAACACTACATTTTGGCACCCCATATTGGACGCCAAAATGTAATGTTCTCTTATCATAGGTGTGAATCTTGTAGAACTATATTAAGTACTAAGTACATGTACTGAACTAGAGAACTATTTATCGCCATGCTAAACTACATAGCCATTGTTTCTATCAATTCCACTGACTTAGCATCTTGTAAGAATCCTTTGTTTCAAATTCAGAGTTCTAGCCCATAACACCTTAGAGTTAGGAGTCTTGCCCTAATCTTGGCTTGCCCACTTTCTAGTTTATCTAATTTGACTTTGGAAAATCACTTACTCTCCCAAACCCTCACTTTTATCACCTGTAAAATGGGAATGTTAATCTTTGCCTGCCTTGCAAGACTGTTGGGATGATCATATGGGAGAAAGGAACAAGCAGGTTTTTGTAAATTATTTCTGTAATCACAGTTAACTAAAAGATGAAAAGGTACAGGTGCCCACAGCAGTAAAAGATGAACTGATTTGTCTAGCAAGTACATATCAATGACATGACTTGAACCTGGGTCCTCCTGGATTATGAAGCCAGCTCTCTACTACACCAATTTGCCTGCTTCTCTTACAAGGCTGAGATGGGCCTCATTTCTGCTGCATCCTGAAGTTAGTTTGTTTATTTGGATAGAAAATAAGTTATTTCAGGGGCAGTGGATAGAGCACCAGCCTTGAATTCAGGAGGACCTGAGTTCAAATCTGGTCTCAGACACTTAACACTTCCTATCTGTGTGACCCTGGGCAAGTCACTTAACCCCAGCCTCAGGGGGGAAAAAAAAGAAAATAAGTTATTCCATATACTGTTGTAGGATTTGGTTACCCAAAAAAAACATCAATAAATTTTAATCTCAGGGCAATGTGCAGATTATCTCCATTATGCATATACCCTTAGGGTAAGTTTCCATAACTGCAGAAGGACTTTGTGGAAACTCTCTGCTTTCCAAAGTACTTTGATATACGTGACGTTTACCAAAACCTGCTGAGACTATTATCATCCTGTTTTACAGATGGGGAAACTGAGACCTAATGAAGTGAATCTAAAGATTGATCAGTATGTTAATGACAAAACCAGGACTAGAAAGAACTCAAGTTGTCTAACTACAAATATTTGCTATTTCCAGTATAATGCACCATATATCCCTATACCCTTGTCTCTGGTCCCATACTCTGAAAGGACCTTAATAATGCCTCTGTTGTCCCATTGCCTCCTCCCATCTATTATATTCTCAGCATCCCTTTTGACTTCCTTTAATGCCATTACTCCTTTCCATGTTTAAGCCTCAGTAAGTATGTCCCTGACTTTTTTCCCCTTCTAACCTTACCCAGGACCCTCAACTCCTCCTTCAGACCTTCGCCTAAGCCCTCTCACCCCATCTACAGTCCGACTCCGCTGGTGTCCACCAGTGGAGCCCAATGGGGTGATTGTGGAGTACCTGATCCTTTACAGCTCCAATCACTCGAAGCCTGACCACCTGTGGACTCTGCTCACCACAGATGGTGAGTGTGCATTGCCGGGCTTCCCAGCCTTCAGTGTCTCCTCAGGCAGCTGCAAGCTGTCCCATCGCTTCTGTCTTCCTCCATGACGCACCCAGATGTGATTCATCTTTAGAGGGGAACTCTCCAATTCATTCCAGAACTTAGGAAATTCTTTCAACTGCTTAACCAAAGTCTGTCTTTTTGGTTGTTGATATAGCTAGGAGCAAGATGCTGATGGGGGGCTGATTTTTAACACCTCCTAATGAATCAGGAGCAGAGAAGCTGTCTGTCCTCCTTAGTCAGGAGGTTGGCTGGTGGAGGTGTGACAGGGGTGAGGAAAAGTAGCAGAGCTTTGCAGGAGGCTTCTTTCTACAACCATTCACCACCAGCTAATGTTGCTCTTTCTGCTTTTCATACTTTTCCCTAGGAAACATCTTTAGTGCTGAAGTTCATGGGTTGGAAAGTGACACTAGATATTTCTTCAAGATGGGAGCACGCACAGAGGTGGGACCAGGGCCATTCTCTGGTCTACAAGATGTACTCACTCTGCAGGAGAAACTTTCAGGTATAAGTTGAGAGAGAACACAAATGGGAGGATATCGGGAGGAGGAACCTGGCACAAATACCATTCAGGAGCTAGTACTGAAATCACAAAAGACTTGAACAAAAGACCTCCTCTTCTCCCTCTAACCCCAAAGGTCATTTCACCTAGTCTCCTGTGTTGAGACAAGACTAACCCTAAGTCATTTTAGACATTCTGTGTTGACAAATAGGTTAGATGTATTGAGAGACTGTTTCAGTCTAAAGATTTTTTAATTCAGGAGATCCGTTTAGAAGGAAAGTTAATTCTAATTGATGGGGAGGGGGCTAAGGACTAAGTTATTTAGAGAGTCTGGATAGGTGGGAAGATAGATTTTATTAGGAAACTATGTGTAGGGTGGGGGCTTGATTAAGAGACCAGTTTGGTTTGGTGGGAGAGGAAAAGGCCATTGTTTTACTAAGAGGTTGATTTGGTATATTTTCCAGAACGGCTTCTTCCAAATGTTAGTACATACCCAAAGTCCCATGGCAAACAAAAACTAGCTTAAGGACTCTTCCAATCTAAACTGCTTAGCATGTTGCCAAAAATAAAGGTTGCTCTTGTTAATATGTTAATATGTTAAGAATGTATTCTGGTTCTTCCATGAGAGGTATAAGGACTCTTGCAAGATCTTAAATACTATCTATAGCACACAGTGCTTTGATTGTCCACAATCTCTCTCTTACATCTTTCAGATGTCCTGGATGTGCACTCAGTTACCGGCATCATAGTGGGTGTCTGCCTGGGGCTCCTCTGCCTCCTTGCCTGCATGTGTGCCGGCCTTCGAAACAACTCCCACAGGTAAGAAGGTGACATAGGGAATCCGGAGGACAAAGCAGAAGTTTCTCAGCCTTTCTCCTCCTGCATAACCATACTTCCTCTATGTCATGATAAGCCCAGAGTATAAAGAACTGAAAACAAAACAAAACACAGTTCCTGCCCTCAAGAGACTTGCATTCTAATGGGGGAAATGGAAATAGCTTCCACAAAAGGTTCAAATAACTCCTGGGCGAAAGTTTAGGGAGGGATACCTTTATACACAAGAATTCCCTAGTCTTTCAAATTATTTATATATTTTTATGCAAATTGAATGTTTAACAGAATAAAATATTCAGGTCCAGAATTGAATGAAAAGTTATTATTAAATTGTACAGATTGCTGATAACTCTTAACAGGGCCCAACTGAAGAATGGGAAAAGTGGCAACAAGTCTTGGATTAGCGTTCACACTCACCTTGGGCCACAGGTTGGCCCCAAGTATGAGCCGGCTCTCCTGTATGCATGTGTACAGTGTAGTGGCTTGGTTGCCACTTGGTTGATTAGTATAGCGGTCATTCGTTTCCTTCAGTACTTTGAAATAAAGAATTGCGACCTGAAAAAAAAAAAAAAAAGGAATTCCCTTACAAAAGAAACAGTATGTTTGGAGATATCCCTGCCTTTTGAAACAATATCAAGGAGTAAGACCATTGCCTCTCTCCCAATGGCCCCTGGACACACCTTGGAACTGAGCTGGAGGGTTCATTGATGATGATTGTAAAATGGAAGGTGAGGTTTGGACGCATCCATTATTTCTTTTCAGGATCTGCCTGAGAATTTCTTTAGTTATATTCCCCATCCATCTTCACTGGTTCCTTCTAGGTTCCTTACCCTATATGCTGATCTCACTCTCCATAGGATATAACTGACAAAGGTTGATAAAAGAAACTTTCCCACTCCCCCACCCTCACTCCCATTTCTTTATTTCTCTCTATCATCTTAGATCAACATTTCAACATTTAGGGAAAAAGAGAAAGAAAGAAAGAAAGAAAGAAAGAAAGAAAGAAAGAAAGAAAGAAAGAAAGAAAGAAAGAAAGAAAGAAAGAAAGAAAGAAAGAAAGAAAGAAAGAAAGAAAGAAAGAAAGAAAGAAAGAAAGAAAGAAAGAAAGAAAGAAAAAGAAAGAAAGAAAGAAAGAAAGAAAGAAAGAAAGAAAGAAAGAAAGAAAGAAAGAAAGAAAGAAAGAAAGAAAGGAGGCAGGGAGGAAGGAAAGGAGGAAGGAAAGGAGGAAGGAAGGGAAAAGGAAAGAAAGAAAAGAGAAAGAGAGAAAGAAAAAGAAAGAGCTAGTTGAAATAGTAAAAGTTGATATGCTTATAATTTGTGTCATTTCCTTAGATACAAAGTTGTCTAGTAAAAGATAGCGCTGGTTAGCTTTTCCCTTTTCTACTGTACTGGTCAATGAGATATTTGCCCCTAGACAGTGAGGATGGGCAGAAAGAGGACTCAGTTCTTCCTTCTGTTCAGCTTTTGGGCTTAATCTGAAATCAGGGGAATGGAGATGAAGTTAAAAGTATCTTCTTTTTTAAAATATATTTTTTCCTTTAATAAATTTATTATTTATTTTTAAAATTTACAATTCCAAAATCTCCTCCCTCTTCTACTCCAGTTCTTCACATATCCAGGGAGAAGGCAGGCAATGTGATATCCGTTATACATGTGAAATTACATAAAGCATATTTCCATCTCAGTAAGGTATTTTCTATATCCAAGACAAATTCTACCACTTCTTTCCCTACCATCCCTCACCTCACCCCAGCCTAGGGCTTTTAGAATATGTGGGAAAAGGACAATAACTCCCAGGTGGAGATGCTACCCATTAACCAAGCTGGGCTCGGTAGAATCATAGATTTAGGTCTGGAAAGGGCCTTAGAGATCACTAAGTTCATTTTGCAGATGAAGAAACTCATATTGTTAAGTGACATGCCCAGGGTCACCCAGGTAATGTTTGAGCTGGAATTAAAACCCTGACCCTCCCAATCCACATTCATTACTCTACTACTCTACAATGGCAAAATCTGTTCTTTGTCTTTGGATCTCTCTGGTTGTTAGGACTACAATTTCTTGCTTCAGGAAGAGTGACTCCTTCAATATCAATGACTTCTGTTTGTTTTTCCCCAAAGATTCTTGCCCCCACCCCAAATGTACACTCTGATTCCTTTGCCTTTTTCTCCAACTTCCCTACATAGGGAGTCGCTCCCCGGCTTGGCCTCTCCCACTGCTGAGAATCCTCGGCTTTATTCCCGGGCCCAGCTGGGTCCACCCGGTCCACCTGCTGCCCACGAGCTTGAGTCCCTCGTATGCCCTCACCCTCGGCTCCAGGATGGGTCCTTCTCTCCTTTCCCGGACCTTGACGAGGGAGCTGAAGTGCACAGCCTCATGGGCGGTGGAGTTGAAGGTCGAGGCCATACCAAGAGAAAGGTGACATCTCGGACCCTTTTCTACCCCCCCCTCGGCTGCCCATCTTGCTACAGTTGGCAGCTTCCTCAGGCTGCTCCCACGTGTCACTTCTCCCTTAGGGCACCAGGGGGTGGCAGAGTACAGCATGTGCCAAGTGATAACATCTATTTCCTCTGGACCAGATGTCAGTGGGGGCAGGGAGAGCAGATGGACCACCATCCTTCTGGCAAATTTGGGCAGTTTGGTTCTCACGGAGGGGGAGGGCTCCATATAGTCACCGTGGGTAACCTTAGTGATCAAGAGCCACATTCAAAAAAGCTAGGATGACCTCCAAGGTCAATTCCCCCTGTCCCAGTAGACTCAACTTCTTCTACTCTACCCACTTCATTCCCCTGCAGACAGCAAGCACATCTGAAATGGGATCAATAGTAAATGGCATAAACATAGAAATATAATGCTCTACTTCCTGATCGTTAGTCCAAGCCTCCTCCCTCGATGATTCACTTACCATGCTCCATCTCCATTTTAGAGGGCTGGAGACTTATCCAAATGCCTTCCCCACCCCACCCTCACACCCTCAACACACACAGAAACATTGACCCTTGTCATAAGTTCTCTCCTGGTAGAGCCATTCCTGACATCTTTTCTACCTGGAAAGAGCCTGGATCTCCTAGATTTTTTCCTGTATAGTTTGGGACCTATGCAAAAAGACCATCTTTTACCTGCAGCTTTCACCTTTAAGGCTCCCTCACACTGCTGCTTCTATTCACTCCATCCCTACCCCATAGCGGAATCTAACTTTGGCTTTGATCACTGACCAATCTTTTGCTCTTTGCCTACAGGTCACATGGGCTCACTCTGGAGGGCTAAGCTGGTCAGGAACCTGGGCTGGATGCGGGGCCCCTCAGACATGTACTAACCCTGCTCTGACTCAAGCCCTGCTACCCCCAGCTGGAGCAGGGCAGACACTGATTCTGCAGGCCTTAATGTATGATGCCATGATGGTTAGTGTATACGTGGAGAGGGTTTGGGCCAGCATTTGATTGGTGGGAACAACCTCATCAGGTATTCCCCATTAAAGTATCCCATTAATTTGTTGTCATCTAGAAGTACATGGGGCTTGTGAATTACCAAGAGATTCTGAGAATTTTCCTCTAGAAATGAATATGTTGGTGGAGAAGGGTAGATGGATGTACGGGTCTCTGTACTTCTTTCTTCCAGCTTAGGTTGACAGGTGTCTTATAAAGGGCCATGACTCTCCAGTCTACCTCAAAACCACATAGGAATGTTTTATACCTCACAATCTCAGACCCTCCCATTGTGGTTCTGGAGCTTCTCTTGACTTATGGAGATTGGGACAAGGAAGTTCATCTCCTAAACTAACTTGCTTAATGCATATCAGAGTAATTCTCGCTTACATAGCATACATATTCAGGTTCTAATGAGAAGGCAGAGTGGAGTAATGGAATCAGAGCAACCTGAATTTGAATCTGTGTTCTGCTTTAGCATCTATGTAATCTTGATCAAGTAACAATCTAAATTTTTCTAGGCTTCAGTTTTCTTATCTAAAAAATGAGAAAATGGTCGTGATGATCCTTAAGTCCCTTAGAAGCTATGATCCTAGAAAGGCAATGTGCTCTCCTCCTAATTCTGTGAGATAGGTTATTATTCTTATTTTGCAGATGGGGAAACTGAGTCTCAAAGAAGTCATTTGGCTTTGGGTTACATAGTTAGTATTGGATCTGGGATCATAGGCTTAATGTTCTTTCCCTTACAGTGAGCTACCTTTCCACCTGCAGTGACTTTCTAGTATCCCTTAGGTTCTGAGGGTTACTCTGGTGCCCGTCCCCCGTGTGATAGTCATTTGTCACCCCCCCCCCAAATTTGGGCTATGACAACCATTTACTATTCCTCCACTCCTGGATGTGGTAGTCCCTCTGCATTCTTCTCAGCATCTTCATCTTTTATATTTTGTGTTCTTTGTCCTTACCAGAGTGATGGAAAAAAGAAACCACTTTCGTCCTGCAGAAACCAAGTGGAGGCTGATGTCATCGTCCACTCTGATTTCTCCGCATCTGAAAGGCACCATGATCCTGAGCTCTGTGGCCCAGAGCCTAGGGACCCCTCACCCCCTGGTTCTCCAGCCTCCCCATCCCATGTCAGTGAGCAGAGGCCGGAAACACACTGGTCAAGCAGAGACCTGGGAGAAGGTGAGCTAGAAGCCACAGGGCCGGACAGGCTGACTCACCTACCAGAGGCAGCTAGTGTTCAAGATCTTTGCAACGGCTTTCCCCAGCATGGAGATGCCGTGGAGAAAACAGCCACTGAGCACCCTCCTACCTATAGGAGTGGGCAGCTGAAAAAGGGATCCCCCACCCTTTCTGGACAACTCGATAGCCTTCAGGGCAACTCTTCTGGCCTCCACTCATCCACCGCAACCCATAGCCAATGGCCCTGATTGGTAAAGCTTGGCACCCATTTGATCTGGACCATGTGAAACAACATTTGCATTTGTGCATCTGTATGTGTACCTCCTCACTAAGCCATGTGGAGACCTCCCTGGGCCCTTGGGAGGAGCCAGTAGGTGCCCTGGAGGAGCTAGATCTCTCACGCTAGGAGTCTGCTCTTCCCAAAGTGCCTCACTTCTCTCCAGCAGTCACGCCTTCCCATCCCTCAAGAACTAGGCTTCTGCAGACCCCCATGTGGGCTCACACATTTGGTTAGTGGTTGGGAGGAAGCACGTGGTGTTTGCTGGAGAATCGTGGGCATTTTCATGGCTTTGCTCAGAGCTTATGAGAATGAGGAGTTATGGGTTAGTAGATGATATTCTTTCTAGGACAGTCTCCGGGAGCACCTCCTGTTGCTGTAGCCTGCCAACCTTTCCATGACTCCACATCTTTTATTACACACTCTGAGAGTGTCTCTAACACCCTGTCTTAGCAAGACAGTGCCGCCCCTCTACTGCCTCCCGTTCGGGCTGGGCAGCTAGCTCCAAGTAGGTCCCGGTGCCTGACATTCTAGGTGCGTCTCCTTTCTGCCACCTGCTTTCATGCTGCGTGTGCAAAGGACTCTGAGTCCTCTCTAAACAATGATTTTACTTTATTTTGAGCAAAGCCTAGTTTTATAGCCACTTGCTAGTCTCACTTCCCATATCCTGTCTTTCTCCCTTCCCTTGAAATCTTTCCCTCCTCTCTCCTTCCACTTTCCCTTTTTCTGTCCCATGCACCTATTTATCCTCATCATTTTGTCCCTCTGTGCTGTTTCCTCTTTCTTCTCGTCCCTATTTCCTTTCCCTCATCCCAACTCTCAGTCTCCCTCAAACTCCTCCTCTTGTCATCTTTCTCTCTTCTCTGCCTCTGTCCTCATTTCTCCTTCCTCTTACTTGTCTCTTTTGTTACCTGTAAAAGCCTTCCATCTCTCCTTTATTGTTGCTTTCCTCTTTCTTGCCCTGTTTTTCTCTATCCCTGAATTGTCTCTCCGAATTTCTCTCTTTCTCCTATTTTTCTCACCCTCCCACATTTTCTCTTTCCTTGCTCCTTCCCCCTATTTCCCCATTCTGTTTCTCTTCTCCCTTTTTCCTTTCTCTCTCTTTGCTTCTTGTCTTTCCCTTCCCTTTCCTCCTCCCTCCTATCTCTTATCTTTCACCTCTTTCTTCACCTCCCTTTTCTCTCTCTCAGCTCTCTTTCCCTCCTGTCTTCTCTCTCTATCATCTCTTATTACTTCCTTCTTCCCCACTCTTCTCTCTCATCTCACTTCCTCCTTCACCTCCCTTTTCCCTTTCTCATCTTTCTCCCTTCCTTCTTCCCTTCTCTTCTCTCTCATCTCTCACCTCCACCTCCCTTTTCCCTCTTTCATCTCTCTCTCAATCCTCTTCTGGTCTACTCTTTTCATCTTTTCCCTGTTCTCATTACCACCTCCCCTTTCACTTCTCTTGTGGTTGGTTTTACATTTCTCTCCTCACAACAGGACTACCTCACATCTGTTTCAGAGGCTGAAGTGATTCCCCTGCCCTATCCATCTGTAACTGGTTCTTGTACCACCTTTCTCTAAAGATGCAACTATGCCCACTGCAGTGACTTTAAAAAAACACAGCCCACCTGCCTA
Organism: Sminthopsis crassicaudata; assembly: GCF_048593235.1. Lineage (NCBI taxonomy): Eukaryota > Metazoa > Chordata > Mammalia > Dasyuromorphia > Dasyuridae > Sminthopsis > Sminthopsis crassicaudata. The sequence continues at coordinate 540,709,959 of NC_133618.1, forward strand.
CTGGGTGCCTATATGGGAGGCTCACACCTCTTTGTGAAGCATCAATATCCCTCTTCCATTCTGGTCTTGGACACAGTTCATCTAAAAGATTTTGGGAGGGGGTTGTTTTAAATTTGGGGAAGTAGTGTCATAATCTAAAGTGAACATTCACATGGCCACATTCACCTTGATAATTAATTTTATCTCTGATTTAACTTGCCAGCAGAGCAAGTTATGAGAAAAGATTGGATGAGAGAAAGAGTTCCTTTCCAAAGCAATAACTGAAGAGAATGAATAGTCTAGCACCCAAGATCAAGGAAGTCCAGAGTACTACTACCACAGGTTTGGGACTAACCCTGACCAATCCCCTTACAGAAAGAATGCCACTTTTGAAATTTTACTTGGTCCTAGTTCCAGGCACCAAACAGATCAGTTTAAATAGCAGTACTCTCATAGAGTGCTGAACTTCCCCAACCTTCTTTTTAAAGCTCTGCCTTCACAGATAGGAGCCCTGAATGGGCATGCACCTACCCCTATCCCCCCCCCAAGTTCTGAGAAAGACTGGTGTGGGGAAGGAAAGAAGGGGGGAGGCCAGTACAAGAGCATCCCATGTCTCGTTCCTTTGGTTTAAACTCATTTCTGAAATCATTATAGGACCTTCGAAGTCGTATCTGAGGTCCTTTTCATCTCTGAATCCTGTATTTCTCAACACCTAGCATAGTGTTTGGCAAACACTAGGTTCTCAATAAATGTTCATTGATCATTCCTTCTCACATATGCCAGCTCCCATTCCCTAGGTAGGGTTACTTTCTTTTCTCTTTGGCCCTTTTTCTAGGGAACTATGCTTGCAGTTGGGTTGAGGAGGTTATTCCTGTTTGCTACTTCATACAGAACAGAGAGTCGTGGGTTAACTCTGGCTTCTGCATCACATTAAGAAACGATCTTTTTTTTCTTCCCCCCCCCCCTTTAAATCATGAAATATATCCCAGAGTTCCTGTAGCTTCATCAGACTATTGGTGTGGAAACAGAAGGCATCTGTGTGTTTATTATGTGTTTGTTTCACTCATGATTGATACCCTTAACCTGTAGACCTGCTCCCCCTTCCAATCTTCCCCATCACCACCAGCAAACTAAACCACTAAAGATCACGGAGGTTGGCACTGGAGGCTGCTGAACCCAGAACCCTTTGTTTCTCCCGCCATTTCGTAGCCTTTGGGGTTATGGTTTGACTGCACAGCTGTGCATATTGGCTTGTTGCTCAGAAGGTCAGAATCCTTGCTTTATTTTGTTTTTATGTTTTTGCCCTGATGTTTATGGTGGCAGCTCAGGCCTGGCTGTATGCTTCTAGCATGGCACTCTGTGTCCTCATTTTTCATGTCCTTGTTTAACAGGCAGTGAAATTCTGGTTTAAATTAAGTAGCTGCAAATGAGACAATTTATAACCCATTAGGTTGGGATGGAAAATTGTTTCTCAAAAGCAAATAAGTAATAAATCTGGTCTCTGCCTATAACTCATACTTGATAAGAAAGTGGGCCCGATCCTCTCCAGCATCCCAGATGTATTTTGCTCTGCAAGTAATCTTGGAGGTGCTGGCTTTGTCTCTTAAAAGTAGTAACTGGGAAAGAGATTGTTGGTACATTACAGGGTAGAGTCTCCACTCTTTTATCACTTTTCACTGATGCTGCTTTTTTAAAAAATGATTTTGCTTTAAGATTTCCTTCCTATGATGCATGACTAGTGTAATCAGCACCTGTCCTACTATTTATCTGTATTAGCTCATGCTGTATTATTTAATTATTCCTTTTGTTCCTTAGCAGCTTCTCGCCTCTCCTCACAGATATTCTTTAGTGTTAAGATGCCAAGATGGCAGTGACCATGTATCCCTTCATATGAATTAATAAACTATTTTCCAAAAAATGCTGTGTTCACCACAGGAGTCCAGTTCAGTTCAATTCAACTGTTCTAAGCACTGAGAGCATAAAGGTGGGGAAAGGAAACATTCTGTCTTCAAGGAGTTCACATTCTGGGGGAGGGGATACATAAATGGACAATTTTTTCATAGAAAAGTAAAAAAAAAATTATCTGAATTTTGTAATTTCAGCATAGTGTAGGAGCCCAGGATCACTATCTAGAAGAATCAGAAAAAGTTCCTAAAAGGAAATGATACTTGAATTGTTCCTTGAACCAGGAAGCAGAATAAAAGAGGTAGACTATTTTAGACTGAGCAATAATAACTAAGATTAATAGTAGCTAACATTTTTATAGCACTTACTATGTGCCACACACTGTGCTAAGTGCTTTACAATTATTATCTTCAGTGAGTCTCACAAAAACCCTGGGAGGTAGGTGCTGTTATTATCCCTATTTTACAGACCAGGCAAACAGAGATGACCCCAAAGTCACAAAGCTAGTAGGTGCCTGAGACTATATTTGAACGTAGGTCTTCTTCACTCTACACATAAGGCTCTATCCACCTATCTTGTCATCTAGCTTCCTTAGTAATGAATGATGTACAGAGAGCTTCAAGTAACCCAATTTGGCTGGTATGTAGAATCAATGGGGGGGGGGGGGAGAGGATTAAATGAAATCAGCCTGGAAAAAGAGGGTGGAACTAGATTGTATAAGGGTTTGAAAGTCCTAAGAGAGAATGTTATATTTTGTCCCAGGGGATTGAGCATTGATCCTGGAGTCAGAAGGACCTGAGTCCAAATCCAACTTCTGATACTTAATGCTTCCTAGCTAGGGTTGTCTCAACCCTAATTGCCTCCAGCAAAAAGAAGAAAAAAGAGGAGGGGGAGGGAAGAGAAGAAGGAGGAAGAGGAGGAGAAGGAAGAGAAAGAAGGAGGAGGAGGAGGTGGTGGTGATCGTGGTGGAGAAAGGACATGGTCACACCTGCACTTTAGGAATAACAATTTGATAGATAGATACACATATATATATATATATATGATACATTGAAGAAGAGAGACACCAAAGAGAGTGCAATTAGGAGGCTATTTCAATGCAGGCAAAAGATTAAAGGGGCTTGAAATAGGACAGTGGCTAAGTGGAGTGAATCACTTATAATAGTACTTACAGGGGTAAAAAACTGCTTTTCTGCCCAAGGAAATTTTTCCAACATAAGAAAGGGTGGGGGTGGGGAATCATGTATTTAATAGTATTTTATTTTTTTCCAAGTGCATGTAAAGATAGTTTTCAACATTGATTTTTGTAAAATTAGAACTCTAAATTTTTCTCTCTCCTCTTTACCCTCTCCTCCCCAAGTCAGCAAATAGTCGGATATAGATTATACATATACAATCATGTTAAATATAAGAAATGTTTGCATGTAGTCCTAGATCATATAATCAAAATAGACCGTAGAAGTCATGAAGATCAACCTCCTTCTCCTATAAATGAAGAAATTGAGACCCAGAATGTCAGTTAATCAAAATGTGTTTATTAAGTACTACTCTGCCTGGTATCGGTATGAAAAAACAACAGTAGTGAATGATAACATCAAATTAGTGTCAGAGCAAAAGTATTAGAAATAAGATTTCATGATTTAAAGTCTAGAGTTCTTTCCATTGTTCTACTGGGAATCAAATTCTCTCTTACTTTACAAGTCCAGAACTTTTTTAAAATTTGTTTAATATTTTTTACCAGTTATATTTAAAACATTGTTTACATTTGTTTTTAAAATTTTTGAGTTTTAGGTACTCTCCCTTATCCCCACCCACAATTAAGAAAACACATGTAAAGTTGTGCAAAACATTTCTATAAAAGTCAAGTTGTGAAAAAAAAAAAACAACAGATTTCTCATCCTAATGAAAATAAAAACTCTGAAGAAAAATTAAGAGAGAGAGAGAGAGAGAGAGAGAGAGAGAGAGAGAGAGAGAGAGAGAGAGAGAGAGAGAGAGAGAGAGAGAGGAGAGAGAGAGAGAGAGAAAGCTTCAATCTGTATTCAGATCCAATCAGTTTCTTCTCTTGGTATGGATAGGATTTTTCAGAGTAGTCATGGATTAATGTTCTCCTGAAAATAGCAAAGTCATTTACAACTGGTCATCTCAGAACATTGCTATTACTTTGTATGCAGGACATTTCATGGAGGACTTTCCAGGTGTTTTTCCCCTAATAACATCCTGCTTATTTTTTTCCCACAGAGCAATAATATTCCATCAGAAATACAGACCCAAAGTTTACTAAGCAATTCCCCAATTGACAGGCATCTCTTCAATTTCCAATTTTTTTGCCCTGAGAAAAGAGATGCTATGATTATTTTTTGCACATATAGGTCATTTTCCTCCTCTCTCCCCCAATTTCTTTTGGTATTCATACCTAGTAGTGGTATAGATCAAAGGATATGCATGAATTTATAGCCCTTGAGGCACAGATCATGTCTTTTGATCATTTATCCATTGGGGCATAAGCCCAGAACTTTCTCCAAAGAAATCTTCAAGATGATCTGGACATCATCATTTTGTTATCTTTAATCCTCCATCTGCACAGCACTGAACAAGGCCCTTGAGAATGTAAAGCCTATAACACACCAATTTCTATAATGTCAGACTTCCATCACTGTAACATAAACCTTTATGAAATATATATACCTACTCCAGAAACATATATATGTGATTTCTGCATTCTAGAAGTTATGAATCTAGGTTCATATAGTTAGAGTACCAGTCCCAACACATATGATTATATTCACAAAACTCTAGAATATTTATTAAGCACCTACTAAATGCAGGAGTAGGGGTAGCTAGATGGCATAAAATGCTGGGTCTGGAGTCAGGAAGACCTGAGTTCATATCCAACTTTAAATACGGCTTTATGACCCTGGTCAAGTCATTTAACCCTGTTTGCCTCAGTTTCCTCATCAGGAAAATGAACTGGAGAAGGAAATACCATTCCTGTATCTTTGCTATGAAAATCCCAAAAGGGGTCACAAAGAATAAGCTCCAACTGAATAAGCCTTGGGTAGACCAATTCAAAAATTAAACAGTTTCTGCTTTCAAGAATTTATGTTCTAGAAAGGTGATTATGCTGTAACATGTACATTAGTCAGAAAATACAAAATCTATACAAAAATAATTCCAGAAGGAAAGAGTGAAAATAATTGGCAGGGGGAGATCAGAAAGAGTTTGTGCATGATGCTATCTAAACTGTGCTTTAAAGGACGCTACAGAGTCTAGATGAGTGTAAGTGCATTCCAGACATGAGCAAATAAATGCAAAATCATGGAAGTAGGAGCGGAGAAAAGGCACATTTAGTAGGTCATTTTGACTTGAATGGATAGCGTATGAAGAGAATTTAACTTCCCTGATAAAGAAGACCACCTTTGGGGGAGGGAGCTCAATACACAGTAAGTGCTTAATAAATGCTTCTTGACTTGACTTGAAAGATGATGGAAGCAAATTGTGATTTAAAATGTCATGCTACACCAACATCACCTCTCTGAAGATTTCGTATGCTATCTTAGAGTTCACAAGGATATTTGCAGATTTTTAAGTAGGTGGTTGATATGAACTATGTTTTTAGAATATCAATTTGGCACTTATGTGGATAAAGAATTGGAGATAGGAGAAGAATTAGGAAACTATAGTCTAATTAGAGGTGAGGAAAGACTGAAATAAGAGACTGTGGTTGGAGAGACTCAATGCTAGATATTATAGAAGTAGAAACTAGACTTGGCAACTGATTGGTTAAGGGAAAAGGCTTAAGGATGACTCCAAAATTTTTAACCTGGGTAACCAGAACAGTTGTGATACTGTCAACAGAAATTTGGGGAAATTTGGAAAAGGGATGGGTTTAGGGGGAAATATAACTTCTGTTTAGTACATATGTAGCTTGAGATATTTATACAACATTGAGATAGAGAAATTGAAAAGGCTGTTGATAATATGGGGTAGAAGTTCAGAGAGTAGATATATAATTTGGAAATAATCTATAAAGAAAAAATACTTGAATCCATGGAAGTTGCTGAGTTCACAAACCCATGAGAATTTTAGAAGCAAGAGAGAATGCAGAAGTCACAGGACAGAACCTTCAATCTACATTCAGTTGATGGAAGGACGGCAATAGTCCAGCAAAGGAGATTAAGAATGAGTGGTCAGATGGGCAGAAAGGAAAGCAAGGAAGAAGAGTGCCATCAAAATCCAATAAGAAGAAAGAATAACCTAGGGAGAGAGTGGGCAAAAGTTTCAGCAAAGTCAAAAAGGATAAAGATTGAATTCAATTCATTTTAACTATTCAATTTAACTATTATGAAATTATGGATAACATTGAAGAAGAGGAATTTCAGTCAAGTAGGGAATTAGAAAACCAGATTTCAAGGGATGGATAGAAAAAATGAGTAGGAGGAAATCGAAACAATAAATGGAGATACTCATCTCTATCAATTTGGCAAGTAAAAGGAGAAAACGTGACAACAGTTTGAGAATAGTGGCAGGAAATCTTTTTTCCAAGATAAGGAAGACATGGGTGTATTTGTAGGTGGTGAGGAAGGAACTTATGAATAAAGAGAGACTGAGAATAGAGAGAAGCAATGGAACCTCTGATGGGAACAGGAGGGGATGGAACTAATAGGACAAATGGAGGACATTCTGATATTGATAAGGAGATAATTGAAGAGGAGGAGGAGAGAAGGGAGGGATGAAGATCAGTTTGGAGGTATTAAAGGGAAAATAAATGGCCCTTTTTCTTAATAAGGTAGGAAGTAAAATCTTTTGTTGAGAGAATGTGGGAGTAGGTATAGGAAATCTTGAGAAATGAGGAGGCTTAGAAGAGATGCTAAGGAGAAGACGAGAGTCAACAAGAGAAGAATCAGAGAATTGCCAAGCCACGGGAAGGGCTAGGTGAAATTAGATAACAAAACTTTATAGGAAATAGAATCTAGATGTTTGAGTGATTCTCTCCATGTGCATTCAGGAGTACATCCATGGGAACAAAAGAAAACACTCAGTAGCACGATGGGGACCTGAATATAGCCCCCAACCCTCTATCATCTCTGACTTTATGAACATGCTATATGTTTCCTCAGCAGTGTTGGATCCCTCATGCCAATGGGAGTGGGGGGAAAAGAGAGTGAATTAGTTGGTAATGGGGAAGGGGAAGGGAAGGAAGGCTGGAAGAATATTATAGAGGAAGAGAGTAAGCACATATGAACATAATAGATTACTAATCTTTCCATATCATTCTAACTACGGACTTTTTATAAATTCAGAGGATTTAACACTTAGTGACCATGGCTTTGGAAACTAGCAACAGCAATTTATGAAGCCATCACTGCCTCTTCTGGGTCCTGGAGAAGTAGGGAGGGCTTGAAGTAGGAAGACTATTGAACTCCTATAGGGAAACCAATCCTTAGAGCTAGAGAAGTTTCTTTCCTTTTCCCCTTCATCCAACAGTTAACATGTCTCAGTGAGCCCCTTTAACAACAATAAAAGTTCACATCTAAATAACACTTTAGGATTTATAAAACATTTTATAAACATTTCATTTGATCCTCTGAAGAACCCTGAGAGGTAGGTGTTATGATTCTTTCCATTTTAAAGATGATGAAAACGAAACTCCACATAATTAAACAAACTTGTCCTGGATCACAAAGCTAGTAGATACTTGGAGGGGGGTAATCATCATCATCATAATAAAAAACTTTAACTTTTACACATATATTATCTCCTTTGATCCTGACAACTCTGCGATATTAATGCTATTATTATTCTCATTTTCTGATTATTGTTGTGTCATTTTTGTTTGCATTTGACTCTTTGTAATTCCATTTGGGATTTTCTTGGCAAAGATATTGGAAGGGTTTGTCATTCTCTTCTCCATTTTATAAATGAGGAAACTGAGGTAAACAGAGAAGTGACTTGCCCAGGGTCACACAGCTACTATTTAATCTGGGGCAAGATTTGATCTCATGATGACAGTCTTCTTGATTCCAAGTCACCATCCACTGTACCACCTAGCTACCCCTTTCAGATAAAGAAATTGAGATCAAGAGAGTATAAATTCCCAGGATTTGAACTCTAATCTTACTGATTTCAATAGTTCCACTGATGCCATGTTCTCTTTATGATCAACATAGGATAGTAACTAGGTTGACATCACGGGACCTTTAGGAACTGAAAAATGAGTGCTTTACACAGGTAAGTGGGCTTCCCTTATACTCTTAATACCTTCTTCTCTCCCCCAACCCAATCAATTTGTGAAAGATTTAAGAATCCCCAAAGTTGTGGAGATCTCATTTCCATCGAATTCATGTAGTTTTAACCTCATATCTATTCTTTTAGAGGCAATTTGATTATATTGTAATCACTAGCACCCAAGTCTCTTAGTACCAGAACCAAGATTTAGAAAAGAAAGATTGAAAGAAACCTTCTAGACAGTCTTGTTCAGTCAGTCCTTTTCACAGATTCAGGAACTTGAAGCCCAGAGAAAGGAATAAACATTCCCTAAATTACCTAGCAAGAGTTCGAACTAGAACCAGACTTGATGCTCTTTCTACCATGCCACATGGCCTTCCTTCCAGTCAAGTAGATGAAAATAGGATTGAACGATTTGTGAATGACAAAGAGAAAAAGGACCAGCCTGTCTTCATCCCTTCCCCCCCAAACACATAAATCCTAATATCCCAGGCTAAATGTGAGATTTTCTCCTCTCTTCAGTGAAAAGATTGCCTGATTCCAGACAAAGATTGAGGGCATAGTCACAGACAGCTTTTAGTGGAAGTGTTGCAGTGGATAAAATATAAACAATACAAATGTTTGGCATTTAAAGCCTATCACAATCTGGCTTCAACCTGTCTTTCCAAATTTTCCTCATATTCTGCCTTACAGTCAAACTGGGCTGTTCCACATGTATTCCCAGAATGCACTCTAACTACCTTTGGCTCTTTGAATTCCTAACTTCCATTAAGACTCAGCTCAATCGGCACCTCCTATGTGGGATCATTCCTGATTCACCTCCCTAGTAGTGTCTCTCCCCCTCCAAATTATTTTATATTTACTTAAAACATTTTATTGCCTTACTTAAATACCTCATGGATCTCATTTTCCTCATATTTAAAATGAACACATTGGATTTTATCACTACTCTAAATTCTATTACACCTAAATCAATGATCCAATGTTGCCCTTCTTAAAGAATGGAAGCTTTTTGAAGGCAGGAATATTTGGTTTTTGTCTTGAATCTGTAATGCCTACCCATTATCTGTAATGTCTTCTGCATAATAAATATTCAATAAATGGTAAGTGAATCAATATGTGAGTGAATGAGCACTGGATTTTGAAGTCAGAGGACTGGAGTTTCAATTATGGCTTTACCACAAAATAAGAAAGCATGTGATCCTGGACATGTCACTATAGCTCTTGACTTCAGTTCTCTGATTTGTAAAAGGAGAGGATTGGATTAGATGTTGTCTCAAAGTTCCCAACATTTGATGACTCTATGACAGAGTCACTAAGAGTTATAGTATTCAGAATTCATGAACAATGTTCTATGTAAATTTATGTGGCATAGATGCTCCTGTGGATATATGTGTCCTCACCTGGGTCCTATATTTTATTATCAGCAATGTGTTGCATGTTGTCTTTGAAAGTTTTCCAATTAGAAAACATGGGAATAGTCTTTCCTAAATTTCTGTCACTGTAAGATTTTCATTGTGTTTAAACATTTCATTTTTATGATTAAAAAAAAAAAAAACACACATCCTAGCTATGTGACCCTAGGCAAGTCACTTAACCCCAATTGCCTCAGCAAAAAGCAAAAACAAACAAAAAAACACTTCAAAAATAGTCTAAAAGGAATAGCTTCATTTTGATAAAGGGGAGTGAATATGGTGGTCTATCCCTGTGATTTCATCAGTGTAGGGAGCTCCTGGTATAAAATCTCCCTCCTCCAAACAGATTGCCAATTCATCCATAATTTGTAATCTCAGAAAGCTTTCTGAGTCACTATGTATGAGGTTAAATGACTTGATCAGTATCACACAGTATTATGTCAGGAGTAGGACTTTGAAATCTCTTCTCGCTGACTCTAAGCAGGCCCTCTATCCACTAAATGACTGCTTTTCATCCTAATTTTACAGATGAGAAAACTGACATAGAGAGATAAAGTAACTTTCATTAGCTCCCTTATCCAAATAATAGTTGATCTGGAATTATTGATTATCCCAGGTGACAAGGTAACCCAAGAAATCTCACAGTTGAATGACCTAATCAGTTTTTGGAGGACTAGGAATCCTACGAGGTCACCAAAGACGTTGTGCTGTTTTATTCAAGCATTCTTTCACTGTGTCTGTGTGTTGTGTGTGTGTATGTGTGTCTGTCTCTTTGTGTTTCTGTCTCTGTCTCTCTCTCCTCCATTTCTCTCCCTCTAATATCTCCCTATCTCCTTCCCTCCCTTTCTCTTTCTCCACACAGATATGTTACCTATCTTTTCTACACATATACCTCTATCTTTTTCCTTCCTTCCTCTCTTCCTTTTTTCTTTTTAATCCATCTATCATCTAACAGACCCTTAGGTGGCTCAGTGTATAGAGAGCATCAGGCCTGGGCTCAGTTCAAATTCTGCCTCAGACAATTGCTAGCTGTGTAATCCTGGGCAAGTCCCTTAACCCTGTTGCCTTAATCCACTGCAGAAGGAAATGGCAAACCATCCCAGCATCTTTGCCTCGAAAACTTGGACACGTGGTCCACGGGGTCAGGAAAAGTCGGACACGACTAATAACAAAATCTGTTCTCTATCTTCTCTACACATGTATACCTAAGCCTAGAGACTTTGGTTCTCCTTCTTCCATTGAGTAGTAAACCACAAGGGGATGGGCAATTTCAAAACAGGGCATCCCCGAATCTTTGCTCTCTTCTCTCAGCCTCTGTGTACACACACACACACACACACACACACACACTCTTCTCCCCTCTCCGTTTTTTGGAAGTCAAGCCTGAGAGTGCTCCCCCGTCCCCCGGTCTTTCTAGGTAACTCGTCGCCAAAACCTTCCGGAAGAGGGAGGGAGGTCGAGAGCTCGCTGGCTCTCCGGGACTGCTGGAGCTTAGGGAGTTCTAGGGCCCCGCCGGCCTCAGTTCAAAGAGTGGAAGGAGGGCGGGAGGGGGGGAGGCAGGGAAGCTGCCGGGGATGTCCGGCCGAATAAAGCGCTGGTTGGGTCTTTTGTTCCCCAGACTGGGCCTCTGGAGAGAGGGAGGTGGGGGAGGGGGGAGGGGACAGGGTGGCTAGAGGGGAAAGGGGGAGGGAATAAGGGAGGGAGTGGAGGCAGGGGGAGGAGAGAGCGGGCCAGCGGCGGGTGGGGAGCGTGTGCTCTGAGCGCTCCGAGCGAGATGCTGACAGATCGCTCCTCTATGTGCAAGATGGCGCAAGCGCCGAGTACCCCGCAGCCCCAACGCTCCTAGGCAGCGGCATGCGGCCCCAGCCTCCAGCTGCCCGGGCTCGGCCGCGGCCCGGGCCCCGATCTCGGCCCCGGCGCTGTCCCGAAGAGGCGTTGTGAGGACGCTAACGGGTCCGGAGGGGCAGCGGAGCGGAGAAGAGCAAAGCGCCCCATGGCTTCGCCGCGCCCCGCGCTCCTGCGCCCCCGCTTCTGGCTGCTGCTGCTTCGGCTGCTGCTGCTGCAGCTTGTTCTCGCCAGCGGTGAGTGTCGGGGCAGGGGCCGGGCAAGGGCAGGGGCGAGGGGAGGCGGGGCCCAACGGACAGGGACCCGGGACCGAAACTAGATGGGGAGGAGTCCGAGGAGAAGCAGCCCGGAGTGAAGAGAGACGGAGAGGGGATGGGACCTCGGGAAGGGATAGAGCCCGGAGCGAAGGGAGCTGCAGCTGGGATAGTCTCCGGGAGGTGATAGAGCCCGCAGCGAAAGGGGCTGGAGCGGGATGACCCCTGGGAGAGAAAATGGAGCTCGGAGCGAAGGGAGATGGAGCAAAGATGGGCCACGGGAAGAATTGGAGTCCAGAGAGTAGGGAGATGGAGCGGGAATGAAATCTGGAGTGGAGGGAGATAGATAGAGCCCGGGAGGAGGTGGAGGCCGGAGCGAAGGGAGAGGGAGGGAGGAGGAATCCCAGGAGAGAATAGACCCCGGGGTGAAAGGAGATGGAGCGGGGGTGCAGTAGACTCTTGAGAGTGGCTGAAGCCCCGAGTGAAGCGAGATAGAGGGGAAGGAGGCAGAGTCTGAGACAGACTAACCCAGATAGAAGGGAGAACTCCGATCCTGGAGGGAGCAGACAGCTAGCCCAGAAGGGAGAGTGAGAGCAAACTCAGCCGGGAGTTGGAGGGCTTAGAGCAGTATTGAAATGGGAAAACTGGAGGACGTCAGAGAGGGACGGGTCCCTAAGTAAGGGGGTACGGTATTGGAACTAAGCAACTAGTGTGAGGCAGCTGAGCGGGATTTGAGAGGAGGAGATTCCGCGCGAGGGTTAAGGGATGTGTCAGGAGTCTCACGGTAGGACTCAGCCTAGAATCGACGTGCGGCATTTGTTCCAAGAGAAATAAACCCAAAATCTGGTGTTCGAGGGTCTCAGGAAGAGATGTTTCCGGTGAGAGAAACACCCCACCAGGAGTACGGGCAAGCACTCTTACTTTTCCACCCTTTCAAAAGAGCGCCGAAGTTCATACACACATAAAAACCGCTCATACATCCAGGATGCCTGCACACAGGCACTCTGGGGCTGGGTCGGGCTTGCCTGCACTTGGCAGCGCGGGCTTATGGCAATATTCTCCCTTTGGCTGACCAGAATGGACCAGTTCTCTGTCCCTTCCTTCCATCTTCATCGGCCTTCCCCAGTCCTAATGTTTGAACCTGCATTTCCCCCCCTTTCTCCTCGGCTCTTATTCTCTCTTAACAGAACACAACCCTCCCTTCTCCTAAAATCACTGAAGAAACTTCATCTCCACAGAGGTGCTGTTGGACAGAGGTTAGGGAAGGTTAAATAGGGATTGAAAATAGGCGGCTGTATCCCGTTTTAAAGAATTTTTTAATGCACAATTATTGAAGGAGTTGATGTTGTCGTTTGCTCAGTTACTGAAAGTAACTCCGGCTTAGATGGATGCCACACTCTAGGGAAGCAAAATCCCCTTGACTCCTCTGGGGCTGTGTTTTACCCAGATGCTGATTAGCCTGCTCTCTAAGCCGCAAGCTTCCTCCCTCGTTGCCCCCCGGGTCAGCAGTCAGCTATCAGTCTCAGTCAGACTGTGCCAGAGGGAGGGAACTGGTCTCGGTGAGGTCACAAAGGGAGCGAGCTGGAGGGGGGTTTGGCTCTGAGTCTCAGGCTCCTTTTGTATGGCTTCTTGGGGGTCAGAGGAGAAACCTTACTCTCTTACCCTCTCAAGTAAAGTTGAACAGTTTGTAGTGCGGGGTCCCATTAATTGGGTAATAAGCCAAGCAGGCTTCCAAGGTGAAGGCGTTGGAGAAATTGGTTTCAGTGGTTTAGGATGAAAACAAGCTTTCCCTCTCACATCTCACCTCCTCCCACACCTCCTTTCTCCCTTCTCTTCTCCTTCCCCACTTCCTTCTTCCTTCTAGTTCAACCTCCTGATTTTGTACTTAAGAAAACTGAGTTTCCAGAGGTTAGATTCTCCATGATACAGAGAAAAGTATCATCCTAATTCAAACTCACCTACTCTGAACATAACATGCAGCCTCTTGGCAGGAGAGAGCGGTTTCAAAGGACTTTTCCCCTTTTTTTGAAAAATGGATTTGGGCTGACCTAGGGTAGGAGGGAGAAAAAGGAGAGTATCTTTTCTGTTTCCCTGCTGCTCACATTTGCACAGCATATATTAATTGGGGGGAACCAAAGGACCAAGGTCACAAAGTTATGCTGAAATCAAACCTAGGTATCTGATCTTTCCTGGTATTGGAGTGGGTCCCTGTATCCTTCATTTTTGGATGCCCGAAAAGGCAAAGAATACCCAAGGTCCCAGATGGCCCAAAGGATAGAAGCCTGGATCTGGAGTCAGAAAGACCTGAGTTCAAATTCTCCCTTAGGCAGGTACTGTGGACATGGGCAGATCATTTAACTCCTGACTGCCTCAATTTGCTCATCTGTGAAATGGGAGATAATAAAAACATTTACTTGCTGAAGTCATAAGTATAAAGTACTCACAAATCTTAAAGCTTGATATAAATGCTAACTAATATTATTGGGGGGCCCTTTAGCAGTAATTACGACTAAGCAAAATTAATAAAACTTATCTCTCAAAATCTCTACACACCTAAGTTGTCATGATTCTATGACAGTATTAACAATAATACTAGTAATAAAAGGAGAAGCTGGACTAAGAGAATAGAGAGCTGGTTTCTGAGTCAGAAAAAACCCAGAGTTCAAGCATGGATTTTGACACTTACTGACTCTATGACTCCAGGCAAGTCATTTAATCTTTCAATGCCCCCAAGCAATCTCTGAGATGATAAATTGAAGAGAAGGTGAAGATTTGCTTTGGTAGAGGCTGGACATTTTCTTCCTACCCTAGTGAAATCCCATATCTAGTTTAAAAAAAAAAAAAAAAGAAAAGAAAAGAAAACAGAAAAAAAGCTAAGCAAGAATCCTAAGCAGTTTTCCTCCACTTTCCCCTGAGATCTGTCTTTTTTTTTTAGCCTTGAGCATTAACTGATTTCAGGTCTAGGCTCAAATCTGTTCTGAGTTTAGATGATTTTCTGGGTGAAGGAAGAAAAGAAATTATTATTAAGCCTTGCTTTGTGTTATTACTGCTTTAAACTATTCATAGTATTGCACCCATTTATTACCTCAATTGACACACGATACTTTACATAACAGATAAACTTAGGTGTTAGCTATTATGCTATTTGATAGATGAGGAAACTGAGACATGGAACAGTTAAGTTTATTCATCTGGCAAGTATTTATTAAATGCCTACTGTGTACATCAGAGATGTAAAGTTCCTCCCTCCTGCAGTTGCTGAAGGGGAGCTGTCACCGAAAGACAGGTTTTGTATAGGGTTCAAGTTTGGGGAAAAATTTTTAAATCCCCTAAAGATACTTGTGTCATCTTCCTTGGAGATTTCTCGAAATGAGAAAGACCCCAAACTATCCAAATGAGTTTCAGGAACCCAAAGGCAACATGAATAGAATCAATTAATCAACTAGCATTTGTCAAGCACACTATATTCTAGGCACTATGCTGAGATCAAAAGACATGTAGGCCTTTTGGAGGTCACAAATCATATCAGTTTTGAAGCATGAATTTCTGATGGTTATACATGAGGGGCTAAATGGGGAGACTGAAACTGGGATTATCTAAGCCATCTGCTTTCTGAAGAGGATTTGCATGCATTTATATGACCCTATAAAGTAACTCTATGAACTCCTGACACTGAGATTTGTTTCCTCTCTTCCTGGTGTTGGTCCAGACCTAGGTCGCTCCACGGAGCTGGCATTCACTGTGGAACCAAGTGATGAGATTGTTGTACCTGAGCAGTCAGTGGTACTGGGCTGCCGAGCAGAAGGTACACCACCCATTCGGATCACCTGGAGGAAGAATGGCGTGGAACTTCCCGAGAGTACCCATGCCCTAATGCTGGCCAATGGTTCACTCCTCCTCCCCAACTTCCGCCCAGAGCGGGGAACTGGTCCTTCTGACGAAGGAGACTATGACTGTGTGGCCCAAAATCGATTTGGGTTGGTGGTTAGCCGAAAAGCCCGAATCCAGGCTGCAAGTAAGTGAAGACACACTTTCTCTGTTTCTGTCTCTGTCTGTCTGCCACTGTCTGCAATGTCTCTCTCTCTCTCTCTTTGTCTCTCAGTCTCTCTCTGTCTCAGTCTGCCTCCGCCTCTTTCTATTTGTCTTTGTCTTGTGTATTTCCCTCTCCCCTCCCCTCACCCCTTGACCTTTGGAGGCAAGTTAGTGACCTTGAATTCTCTGGAATCATCAGGTCTTTGGCGATCGCACGAAAGAGAAGGAACAAAATCTCTGAAAGCTGAAAGATGCATCTGACATCACCTTGTCCAACTCATACAGTGACATTAATAATGGGCTCCTAAGCAAGGATGGAGACAAGAGTTACCAGAAAGATAGGAGACAGGAGGAATACTATCTTCTTTAATCCTTTTTTCTTACTTAATCATATAATTATACATAAAGTTCATAGTTATATAGCTAAATGTCAGAAGAAGAGGTTGAATCCAGGACTTTACAGGGGAATCTTGATTGAAATCCTAGATTTAGCCTCCTCCTCTGACATTTAACTGTTTAACTATGGACATAATCTCTGAGTAAACCTCAGAGTTTTATATATGTGTGTGTGTGTGTGTGTGTGTGTGTGTGTGTGTGTGTACATATATATATATACACAAATATTTAGACACACATTTATGTGTATAATTTTATAGTCATATATAATATGTAGAAAATATATATACACATATAGAGTCTTATAGTCACATATATATATAGACTAGATATATGTATGTATAGTCTTTAAGACTATATTTTGAAGGTAGTATGATAAAATTAGTAGAAAGCTCGCTGAGTCTGGAGTCAGAGGATCTGGGTTCAAATCCCATCTTTAATGCTAATTACCTCTGTGACCTTGGATAAATTACTTTATTTCCCTGGGTCTCAGTGTCCTCATCTGTAAAATAGGGAAGTTGGACTAAATGCCCCCACGAAGTCCCTTCCAGTTCTAGATCTACAATTCTATGAGTTGCA
Organism: Sminthopsis crassicaudata; assembly: GCF_048593235.1. NCBI lineage: Eukaryota > Metazoa > Chordata > Mammalia > Dasyuromorphia > Dasyuridae > Sminthopsis > Sminthopsis crassicaudata. The sequence continues at coordinate 540,726,589 of NC_133618.1, forward strand.
TGCAAATTGCTGACCTGTTTTAGTGGAGTTAGTTTCTATACCTGGAATTCTTTTCAATGATGATATCCCAGTTCCCATAACTGTCTTCTCCCCCAAACTCAGTTTCTTTTTGCCTCATATCACCTCCATTTGAAGTGAGACTGAACAAGTGCTGGTGGGAGAGAACTGAGTGAGCCACTGTACCCTATAAATCTCAAAAGAGGCTATGTTGGTATAATAAGTTTCAGGTCATCACTACCCTTCCATCATTAAGACCTTAGCAGAGTCACTGAGTCTTGCCTTAGGTAGAGAGGGAGGTGGTAAATAGAATCATGGCTCTCCAGTTTCTGAAGACCAATTAGACCACAGAGGGTGACTGTATTGGGGTAATACAAAAGGAAGTTAGCTTTCGGTGTCAGAAAAAGAGAATTAGATTTTTTTGGCTACGAGTGCATCTAGTCTAAGTTTCTCATTTTACTGATAAAAACGTGAGGTATTGGAGTGGCGATGCCCAGATACAAAGAAAATAAAGGGAACTTTAAGATAAGATAAACTTTTCTTTATTTGGTTCCCCAGTGTCTGAAATAGAGAGAAGGGACTGAATCACTTCTGGAATCTAACTTCCCTTCCCCCAACCAAGCCCACAATTCTATTATATAAATCCCAGGTGTTTATATATAGATAACCACATACATACTTTTCTATAAATGGTAATACCTTCAAGATGTTTAGTTTTCTCAAACTCATAACAGTGGGAGAAATTGAGCTGTGCTATATAGTGTTGGAGTGGGTAGCTGGCCCCAATTTTGGCTTGGTTAACCCTTTCTGGTCCAGAATATAGCTCTGAGATTATCTTGAGATTGCTACAGCACAGTCTTTTCATGTCCACTTTCTTCCACACAAGGCATAGATTCATTTGGCAGCAGGAAAGATCTTGGGGGTGCATCCCAATAAAGTCATGTAGCTAAATCTTTCTTTCTGTTATACTTTTTTGAAAAACAATTCTGCAGCAGTTTTCCTCTGGAAACCTCAAAAGCCAGTTAGCTTTGAGGGCTTCCTCATTCCATTAATTGCTCTACTTCACGATAATGATGTAGGTATATTACTCACCTGGATATCTTTCTGAAAAGGTTCCATAAATTCCCTCTCCCACAACCCATTACTCCATGGGCTACCAAAACCTGTCTCAGTAAAAGACCAGGCCAGTAATTATTCTGTGCATGTGTTAAACTGTATCTCAACTATTCAGCTCTCTCCTTGAACAGGTAGAGAATGTTCTTTTTTCTGTTACTCCCTTGGCTATACCTCTGGCACCAGGCATTCTGTTTTGGAATGAGTGACCTGTCATGATGGGCTAAAATCATAGAGGATTCATTTTAGTCCAAAGTACAAGACATTCATTTGTTTATTGTTAGTCTGAGGCTGCTTTTTAAGGTTTGTTAATGCCTTTTGTTTTTATATCACATTTATTTTCAAAAAAAAAATTCTTGCTTTTCCAGGAAAAGGAATAGAGATGGGTTGGGTGATGGAATATAAGATACAGGATATAGCACATAAGCCACTTTGGGGAATGTCATAGGGGAGTGATGTGAAATTAGTCTGGAAAGATAGGTTAGAATTCGATTGTGAAAAGCTTTAAATATAGGCTGAAGAATCTGTCTATGTTTTAGCCTAGTGGTATTATGGAGTCTTTGAAGAACCTTGAGCAAAAAAAATGGTATAGTCAGAACTGTGCTTTAGAAATATCAGTGTGAACTTGGCTAATATGGGGAAAGGGTTTAAATGATTACATATATATGTATATATATATACATATATATATATAAAATCTATATCAAATTGCTTATCATCTTAGGGAGGGAGGGAGAAAATTTAGAACTCAAAATTTTATAAAGAATGAATATTTAAAATTGTCTTTACATGTAATTGGAGAAAAATGTCATAAAAATAAAAATAATAAACTTTTTTTCCTACTTTAGCCATTACCTAGATAGCCATTCTAAAGATTATTACTAAAGTTTTGTTTCCCCACCCCCCTCTACATTCAACAAAGCAATTAGCATATTGACCACATTTGACAATATATCAGGCTCCATTTGTTTAGGATTCAGTGAGCTGAGAGCTCTTGGAATTTAAGGTCCTGCTATATTCCCGGGGCCATAATCCTGTTTTAATTCCAAGGCTAGGTGGTTCTCTGGGTTTTCGATGCTGTGTCAGTATCGATGGATATTGATTATATTTAAATGTAATTTTGACTAACTTAACTCACTAACTTAAGTAAAAAAAGTTTCAAGCACAGAATCTTCCCTAATTCCCTTCCCTTCCCCCTCTTCTCTGGCAATCTTATTCCCTGGTAGGGAAGGGGTATCAGATGGTGGATAATGAAACTAAGCCACAAAGAAGTGAAATGATTCCTCTCAGATCTCACAGCTTGTTAGTGTCAGAATTGGATCTGGAACTTAGATCTTCTCAATCTCCTCACCGCTGGATGGGTGCCAAAGGTTGGGTTTCTATACTGGTCTATCAACCCCCCATCCATACTCCTACCCTTTCCTCCTTTGGTGGATTCTTCATCCATTTTATACCCACTAACCATGAGGATCCCCCTGGATCACTTCTGGGTTTTCCTCTTTTGTTTCCTGGCGTACGTATTCTGGCCCTTTTGGCATTCTGATAAAACTCATTTGGACCCTTTGAGAATAATGATTTTAAATAGCATTCATGGGAGACAAATTATATTAAAATATAGTTATCAGTATACTACAAAAAAAAAAAAGTTCTGGATTCTATAGTAAGAGTCCTCATTCCCATTTGGTGATCTCATCAGCCCCCAGGGTTCAATTATGATTCCCAGATCTTTATGGGTAGCCCTAGTCTCTCCTGAGTTCTAGTTGTCATTACCAAATGCCTTTCTGACTCAGTCTAGATGATCCAAACATCCAGACACATTCAAAGGAGAACTCATTATCTTTAACCCCAACATATCTCACTTCCAAACTTCCCTATTATCCTCAATGGCATGGCTTTCCTCCTATAGTCACCCAGGCTCTTAACTCTGGTGTCATCCTTAATTCTAAATCAGCATATTCATTCCACTGCCAAACCTTAACATTTCTGCCTTCATAACATTTCTCATATGTATCCTCTTCTTTCTGATCACACAACCAATGTTAATTAGGGCCATTATTGTCTCTTGCTTGGACTATTCCAATTGGACTTTTGGTTGGTCTTTTTACCTTAAATTTCTCCTCACTCTAATTCAACCTCCATGTATCTGCTAAAGTGTTGTTTCTTTTCTAAAGCACAGATCCAGGGGATGCTGGAGCCAGCTCTGGAGCCAATTGTTAAATTTCATCGAGAGCATTTACACCTTAGAAGACTGAAAATGATTCACATCAGAGATCAATGTATTGTTTGGTTGATTGCTTTGACTTAAAAAAAAAAAAAAAAAAAAAAAAAAAAAAAAAAAAGTTCGAGGAAACATGAGTAATGTGGATTAAATGTTGAAGTGTGCCCTGCCTTTTCAAAGAGCCCATAGTTAAACACTGACCAGCATATTCCTGAAAAGATCTAAGTATTGCTTCAGACTCTCTGATGAAATAAACTCGGGTGGCTCTCTGTTACCTCCAGGATCAGATAGAAAGTCCTCTGGCATTTAAATCTCTTCACAATCCAGATCTTTCCTGCGTCTCTAGACTTTCTATATTTTATCCCCTGCCCTGGCTGCCAAATTCCAACCATCTTGACTGACTTGTTGTTCTTTGTGCATTACAGCCCATTTTCCCTTTCTGTTTGCACAAACTGTGCCCCTTGCCTGCTGGAAATGTCTCACCCCCTCCCTTTCACCTCTTACTTTCCCTGACTTTCTTCAGGATTCATTTCAAACCCTTCTGCCAGAGGCTTTTCCTGAGCCTACCAGAAGCTGGTGCTTTCTCATTTTAGATTGCTTCCCATATACTGTCTGTCTAGACTTCCACCCCACCTCCTACTCCAGAGACAGAGATCTATCTATCTATTATATGTACATGGTATATAGCTTCCTTCTTGCGATGTGAATTCCTCGAGGATAGAATCAGTTTTTGCTTTTCCCTGAATCCTCAACCTTGAGCAAGTGCTGATAATAGAACATACTTGTATATACCTATTGACTGACTGATGCTGGCTCGGGCAAATTTAGAGTCAACTTGGCTCTGAGGGTTCAACAAGACACTTTGCCATACAATCTATATGAAATCATTTGTTCAGTCAGCTAGTAAGCCTGATTCTTCATGACCCTGTGTAACATACTATCCCTGGGATTTTCATTGCAAGGATGATTTTGCCATTTCTGTCTCCATGGGATTAACACAGAGTTAAGTGACTTGCCCAGGATCATATGGTTAGTAAGTGTCTGAGACTGGATTTGAACACAGATTTTCCTAACTCCAGACAGCAGTTCTATCTATTGAACCATCTAGCTGCCTTCTTGGATCATAACATCATAGATTTAGAGTTAGAAAATCCTCTAGTTAAATCTCCTGATTTTATAGATGAGGAAACTGAAGCTAGTAAGGACTGGAGGCAAAATTTGAACCTGTCTTCCTTATTCCATAACTGATATTCTAATCACTATAGCACACTTTCAGTGCCACACGTGCTTCCCAGGATAGTAATGTCAGGGCCATGCTAGACATAGCTAATGAACCCTTCTTCTCAGGGCTTTGTTTTTGTTTTGTTTTGTTTTGTTTTGTTTTGTTTTGTTTTGTTTTGTTTTAAGTCACCTATAATTGACCCAAAGAAAAATTTCTTAACTCTGCCACTATCATCTGGAGAAATTTACTCCCTTCTTGAGACTTAATTTCCTTATCTATAAAATAAGAAACTTCAACTACATGGTTTCTTAGGGTTCTGTCAGTTTTTAGATAGGATTATGAGAATTTCAAGGGAGAGAGCTGTTCTTGTGAGGGGAAAGTCTGGGAGGAAGGTATATAAGTGAGAAGTTGGAAGGGGAGACAGGGAGAGGCTTTGAGGGAATCAGGAAAGGCTTCTTGGGAATGGCCTTCCCAAGGTTCTGGGGAACCAAGTTGTTTAGAATGTTGTCAGAAGTTACTACTATGGGTCATGGAAAGATGTAGACATTCCTGATCACAGAAAATGACCGTTGTTGGTGCTAGACAATGAGAAGGTTGATTAGGCACTTAGGAGGAAAAGATTCTCAAGTTATGATGGATGAGATGAACTGACCCTAGATTATGAAATAACCAAGAAAACTACACATTTGGAAAAGGGTTTTCTTCAAGTGCTCTGGAGCAGAGTATTCATCTTTTTTTAGCTTCCCATGCTGAGGGCAGAAGTCATCTTTGAGAAAGAAGCTCCCACCTATCCCTGAAAACTCTCCCACACCTGTGTCTTTTTCCTATCCACCTGCTTCTCACGAGAATGGAAAGGGGATGCCATTGCCTGGCAGGTCTCACGGGGACCAAGAGCGGGCATGTTGGCTCAAGTCGAACGTCAGGTTTCATTAATACTCTGTTTGCGCTCATGATTGTTTGTGTGTGTAGTGTGTCTGTGTGTGAGACAGAGAGATACAAGAGATAGAGACAGAGGCAGGCAAGGATAGAAAGAGACAGAGAGAGCAGAGAAAGAGAGATAGAAACAGACAGAGATGGAGACAGTGACAGAAAGTCGGAAAGAGACAGATCAAAACAGTGAGACAGAAATAGAGATAGAGACAGTGACAGAGAGACTGCCAGGAGGGGAGGGGAGGGGAAATGGGTCATCTTCATATTTTTGTCTATAAATGGACAGAATAAAAGCTTTTTTCCTACTCCCAATCTACCTTATCTCTCACTACTCTTGAGCTTGTATAGTGAACTAGTGCTAATATAGAATGTTGGCTCATTGGGAGGAGAATCTTTGCATTCTCTGTACTCATAACCTCAGTGCTAAGCATAGTACGTGGTCCATAGAAGTCACTTGATAAATAGTCCTGCCTCCAAATGTCCTCCTCCTCCTCTCTTCCATTGGGATCCCAGCTATCTCTTCATCATGCATTTATTAATAGGTGATTGCTCAGTGGTGGGGAACAGAAACGGTATCTCTTCTATGTGTGTGCATTTACATGTATTGGTGACTTCTTTTCATGATTTCAGGGGCTGTGAATCAGGGGTGCTCAGCTTTTCCTGCTTGGTTCTGTAGGTCTTCTATTTTGGCCCCATTTACCCCTGAGTCAGAGGACCATGTGTCTGCATCCCAATTCTCCAATTGGGGTCTCACTCACCCCCCCAGCTACCAGCCCCCGAGCAATTTGAGTTTAGAAGTGGAACTCCCCCTGGTTCCCACACCTTAGTTCCCCAGCCAGCCAGATGGCCCCCTGAATACAATGTGCAAATCTTCTCCCTTCCTAGTTCTTTCCATTGTTCACTTCTTGGTCTGCTCTGGGAATGTGGGCCAGTGAAAGGCAGAGGCATTTGGAGCCTGCAAGTGAAACTTACCTCCCCCCTTCTTGCCACCCCCCCATCCCCCATACCTCCCCTCCCATCTTTCCCTCTGCTCCACCCCCAAGGAGAAGGGATTTTTTTCTACTTGTGTTTGCTTTCCTTTCTCTCTTCTGTCATTTGGGGGATAGGGAGTGGGAAGGGAGAGGTTTTCCCCTGGGTCAAGGTGGAGGAATTGACATTTCTACAGACCCTTGAGGAAAGCTCTTTATACACACAAGCAAAGAAAAGGTTTTCTGAAGAAATAGGACAGAACCCACTTCTCTAAGTATATTCTCAAATGAAATATTCCAGAAACTTTACTGGCCCTTTGTGAGGGTGGTGTTTTGGCAGGATTACAAAGTGCTTCATTCTGCAGAGACAACGTGTGTGTGTGTGTGTGTGTGTGTGTGTGTGTGTGTGTGTGTGTGTGAGAGAGAGAGAGAGAGAGAGAGAGAGAGAGAGAGAGAGAGAGAGAGAGAGAGAGAGAGAAGGAA